>NC_072478.1:50534539-50634539 GCF_027574615.1 Eptesicus fuscus | reverse complement strand
TAATGTTTTACATTTTCCAAAATAGTTTTAAAAGGGGACCCTAAATTAGATATAATGAGTTAAATAAGCATACAATTTAAAATTTACAATATAAAAGTCTGACCCAATGAACTTGTCTGCATATATGGACACAGACAAAGGGTTGGTGAGAGCCTGGGGGTGGGAAGGACTGTAGGGGCTGGAAGAGGTTAATGGGGGAAAAGGAGGGTTGATGTATTACTTCAACAAAGATTTAAAAGTAAATAAGTAAGTAAAAAATAAAAGTCTGACCCATTGTTATATTTTTTACTGTTTAAAGACTATTTTATGGATAAAGAGTAAATAATTGGATACAATATTGTAAAACATTCTGTAGACACAGCTTTCTCAAACAGAAATTTAATCCAAAATATTACCATGGAGGGGGGATTAAATACATTAGAATATGCTGAAAGGACACTCAGCTTTTACAAAAAATAAGATTCAGTAAAATCAAGGAAATATAGATTATAAGCTTCAGCTGTTAAAATTAGAAAACTAAGAACCACATAATATATTTTTTCTAGTAGCAATATATGTAATCTTCATATTTATTTTTAAGAGCAGTCTTATTACAATATAAATATCATAAGAGTTTAACAAATGTTTCAATAATGTATTTTACTATTTGACACACACATATGCATACAAATATTTAGAAAGAATCCATATCATCTTCTGTTTTTAGATGATAAGAAAAGTCTGATGTCACAGTCTTTTGTTTGAATTTATATAGAAACTAGTGGCCTGGTGCATGAAATTCGTGCAGGGTGGGGGGGTGTCCCTCAGCCCAGATTGCACCCTCTCCAATCTGGGACCCCTCGGAGGATGTCTGACTGCCAGTTTAGGCCTGATCCCTGTGGGCAGTCAGACATCCCTTTCACAATCCGGGACCGCTGTCTCCTAATCACTCACCTGCCTGCCTGCCTGATCACCCCTAACTACTCTGCCTGCTGGCCTGATCGCCCCCAACTGCCCCCCACCCCCTGCCGGCCTGATCACCCCCAACTGCCCTCCCCTCCTGGCCTGATTGCCCCTAACCGCCTCTGCCTTGGCCCCGCCACCATGGCTTTGTCCAGAAGGACGTACGGAAGGTCTCCTGGTCTAATTAGCATATTATCTTTTTATTAGTATAGATAACTTGAAAATAGTTAAGACAAATTTTTAATCATTTTGGTGTATGATTGGGTCCAATTTTATTTTCAGTAGTTTTTTATCATTTCTTTTCAGAAATATTAGCTAGTTATGAGAAAATTTTAAAATTAATACTTGATCCTTAAGAGTCTAGTTAAAACATAAATGGAACATATATGTATTTATAAAATAAATATTTAAGCAATAATAAATATTTTGTTTTTTAAATGAGGTAGATAAGTTAAAATATTCTGGAACATGACCTAAACATTAAAAAAGAAAGAAAATAGCAATCACCAATTCAATCTGTATAAATTAGATAGCTGGATAGTTTTTTATTTTTAACACATTTACCACATTTTTCAAGTACAGGCCTCTGAAATACATTTCTACTTTCCAAAAGCTTGCTAAATTGAAATTCAGGTTTTTCATTTACTTAATCATTATTTAATCTACCTAGGGAATTTGCTATTCAGACCAGATATTTGCAAGTAAACCAAAATGTACTAATTTTTCATTTTTTATGTTTGTGGTATTTTCCTTTTACATACCTCATATAGAAAAATATATCAGGAAAAGGTATTAATCTTCAGTTGTTGTAAAATAAATAATTACTTAAGTGATAAAGAGTTAATAAAAATTTCAAGGTCTGCTAAAGAATTATGAAGCCCATCATTCATATCTTGACTTCTAAGAAAATTTTTAAGAGTAGCTAAAGCAGTTATTGCCTCATTTTTTGACGGTAAAGGAAGTTCAGTTCCCAGAGATCCACCATCATCCTCTTCATCAGAAGTATAAAATCCAGTTTCATCTGCTTTACTTTCTTTGGTCCATACCGCATCACCACTTGGCGCTGCTTCACACGTCTCCAAGTCATCGTCCAGGGCAGCATACTCTTCTACAGATAAACCTTCAGGAAATTCCACTTCTGCTGCCTGGGCGTGGGCAACCAAATCAAGACCAGTGTTGGACTCTGTATTTGTCTTGTCACTTTCTCCCTGTTGAGATTTGAATCCTGCCTCTTCATAGCTCTTAGCAATAGTCTCTGGGGTTACAGCCCTCCAACAGAGATGCAATGTATCAACTGCATCGAGTAGGGAAAATGTAAATTCTTTGCTGCCTTCAACAGAACTTAAAAATTTCTTGATAAGACAATGTCGATATTTAATTTTAAGGCTTTTAATAACACCTTGTTTCATGGCTATAAATTTGGGAGACAAACATGACGGGAAAAATGCTAACTCAATGGACTTTAGGTTCTTTACCTCTGGATGTGCAGGAAGAGAATCAACAAAAATCACAACTCTTCGTTGCTGGGCTTGAAATTTCTCATCAAGCTTCCTCATCCATTGTTCAAATATATCTGCGGTCATCCATGCCATTCTGTTAGCTTCATAATACACAGGCAATGATTTCATACCTTTGAAACAATGTGGATTTCTGTTTTTCCCAATGATAAGCAAAGGAAGTTTTTCGGAGCCATCCATGTTTGTCCCAACCACCAGGGTTATTCTGTCTTTGCATAGCTTTCCAATTGAGCATGTTTCTCCTTTAAATGCAAATGTATTTGTAGGTAACATTCGATAAAGCAGTCCAGTCTCTTTTATATTAAAAACATTTTTAGGATGATAATCATTTAAATAATAAGGAAGTATGTTTTGGTGCCAAACAGCTGAAGGGTCTACTGATACACCTGTAGCTTCTATAGGTTGAGCTCTGAATACTAAACCATACCTGGATTTAAAGCGATCCAGCCAACCATTACTACACTTAAAATCGTTATGTCCCAGTTTCTGGGCAAAATCATTTGCTTTTAGACGCAACATTGGACCATTAACTGGTACATTTAGACACTGAGCAATTCGATACCACCTCATTAATGCCTCTTCCAGATCTGTGTAGAAAGCAGTTCTCAGTCTTTTTCTCTTTGGATCAAATCTCAGAGATTCAAAGGCTTCTAGAACTTTGTCTTTATTCTTCATAATAGAGGACAATGAATTTTTCTTTATTCCATATTCAGCTGCAATCTCTGCTTTTTTCTTGCCACTTTCTACTGCATTTATGATGTCGATCTTCTCTTCAATGGACAGACTTTTCTTTTTTTTCACTGTTACGGGGAGAGTTGAGGCATCTGCAGAAGCTTCTGCCATCTCAACCAGCGCTTATATAGAGATTTCTCCTCTTTCTGTTTCTTTAATTAAATGTCTTTTCCCGTATAACACAATTTGCCGCTTTCTCTCCCACTTCATACATTACAAATTGGTACGTGTACAATAGTCTTATTCCTATTGATGACTAAGTATATATTTTTCAATGGCTCTAAATAAGAAAAATGTTATATGCAACTAGAATAGTTTAGAAGAGAAACTTCCTTCCAAGGACCTTGTGTAGCTCAGTTTATAGTTTATTCAGTGTTTCAGAAGTCAAGCTAAAATAGAAATCTCATTATCTCAAACCTGTCCAGTCCTGCTGATATATTTTTAGAACTTCAATCCTTTAAGACGGTTCACTTTATCCATTTGCTCATTCAACCTCCTATTAATTCTCCACAGAAGGCCTCAAAGATAAGAACAAGTAGCATTTAGAAATTTTCATACAAAATGTTACCCATTAATTTCCAAGTCTCTTCAGGGTAGATAAGAAAATGGTAGAATCCTTCTAGGGCTTGACAGTATACCTTCTGTCTCTTGAAAATATAAAAACAAACAAAACAGCAATTTTAGCAATATGTCAAATGAATATAAAAAGTATTTACACTAACGAGTTATGCTTTTAATAATAAAAAAAGAATGCGAACATGTTTCTGAAAATACAATAACCAAAGCAGGAGAAATGCTTACCTTCTGAAGAGCCTCTGTAGAAAGCTCTCTAGCTCTGCTCCGTGCATTTGAATTTTCACTTGCCTTTGAATGCTTTATAATATATACTTCTGAAATAAACCAGACAAATTTAATCTGTTTTGAAAATGTGGGATGACCAAAATTAAAGAACTAAAAATGATGCTGGATATATCTCTGGTGGCTATTTTTTACATGAAGTCACAGACTGCCCCCTCTGACTTCTCTAAAAGAAAAACATAGTCAGACAGTAGTCACAAGGTCCAACTTTTAATAGCACATGGGAGACAGTGTCTCCTTTATGGGAATCTAGTAGAAAATGCTTCACTAAAAATCCAATCAAGTGAACTCATCACATAGTTTTAAAATCTAAATCTTATTCTATCTAAATGTATCAATTAAAAGTATCTACTAACTTCTGTATCAATTTGATGTGTTAGCCAGATGCACAGAGGCCAGAAATACTTGACAAAATGCATAGGAATAAACAGATTATTAAGAGGATATAAGGCAGAAAAAGACCTAGACTATGAAGGAGAGTGACCATAGGTCTTAGTCTCTCTACTTCCCTTATCTGTAAAATAAAGGGCTTATGATAGTGTAAAGATATGGGCTTTGGTGCCAGACACATTTGAATTGACAAATGCCTCTGCCACTTAGTACTTATGTGATCCTCAGTAGTTTACTTAATTTGACCTCAGTTTTCTTACTTGTAAAATAGGGGTTAACTATAGCATCTGCCTCAAAGGATTATTGCACTTTCAATGGGATTCAATATAAGAGTGTAAAGCACTTAGCAGAATATTTAGCACCTTATGAGATATTCAGTAAATGTGTGGTGATGACCTCATCATCCTTATCTTCTCTCTAATGTCACTTCCGTTGTGTCTGTCTACAAAATTCGAGATTTTACAATATGGGGCTTGGCAAAAGTAGGTATATAGTTTATTTTTGTATTATTATTTATGAACTAGAGGCCCGATGCATGAAGATTCTTGCAAGAATGGGCCTTCCTTCCCCTGGCTGCCAGCATCGCCTTCGCTCTGGCCGGAGCCGCCTTTCTGCCTTCCCACGCTGCCCAGAGGCCCGGAGCTGCTGGGACAGTGCGCAACGCCTGCGTCATTGCCATGGCGACAATGCAAGCATCCCACCCTGCCCCTGGCCACTCAGCGCCTGCGTATGCAAATTAACCCGCCATCCTTGTTGGGTTAATTTGCATACTCATTCCTGATTGGCTGATGGGCATCACAAAGGTACGGTCAATTTTCATATTTCTCTTTTATTAGTGTAGATTAATTATTGTATTTTTTGTCTTTTTCCTCTGTGAATAACTAGAAATCTACTTTTGTCCACCCTGTAGATAATGAAAGAAATGTTTCTTAAACCAAAGAGTACTGAATCTATAGGCTTTAGAACTACTGCAGACTAAGATAACAAGCTAATTTGATGTGTGGGTGTTACGCTGTGTGAAATAGTGTGGGTGCTCCATTCCTCTAGTTTTTCTCCCTGTCCTCCTCAGTTTCAAGTGGCACATGCATTTTTTTTTTTAATCTCAAATCACAAGGATTACAGAAAAAGTAATTTGAATTTCCTCCCTTACCACATCCCAAATAAAGCAATATAATATACATAATCAGAGATTATTGGTTATCTTGATCAAATTGAAAAGTGATATGTTGCCCAGCTGGTGTGGCTCAGCATTTGAGCGTTTACCCAGGAACCAAGAGGTCACCAGTTCGATTCCCTGTCAGCTGTGGGCTCCATCCCCTGTGGGGGCCATGCAGGAGGCAGCCAATCAATGATTCTTTATCATCATTGATGTTTTTATCTCTCTATCCCTCTTCTTCCTCTCTAAGAAAACAATAAAAAATATTTTTTAAAAGAAAAATGACGTTTATTTAGGAAGATATTCGTTATTTTTTTCTGATAGGTAATAGTACATATTTCCTTATAAAACAGTAGTAGAAGATACAATTTTCCCTGGTAAGATTCAATATATCTTTATTCTTGAAATAACCACATTTCTAATACTAAATCAGTCAAGCTAGACGTTTTCCCTAGAAAAGAATAGAGAATCTACTGTCTAATCAAGAAGCTGACATTTTCCATTCTCCCACAATATTACATTTGGGTGTATGGCAGCAGCTAATATTTCTCAGAAGTACTCATTCTCTCAATTAAACTCATTAATCATTCTACCCCTTAAAAATATTACAGCAGAGAAATGCCGTACTACATGTTAGGAACTATTTTCTCTAGGTCAACAATAAAGCTAACTAAAGAATAAAAATAGGCATTCACTAAAAAAGACTTACCAACTGAACCCCAAATAAAGAAAACAATGGTCAATTCTACTGGTCACAACAGAAATGTGAAACTTCTTTCAAAATAGGGGATACCTTTTTGGTTTTGGTTTTTTGCTTGTCAGAATGGTCATATCTAGTGTTTGCCAAAATGCAAAAACATAGATTATTAGGAGGCACATAAATTGGCTAAAGCTTATGGAGGGCAAATTACTTACATGATAAAAAAAATCTTTAAAATGTTCATAATTTTTATTCAGCAAGTCTATACCTGGAATTTATCTCTCCAAAATAATTATAGATGTAAAAAGAATCTAGCTTACAATTGTATTCACTTTATATTGCTGCATAAAATCACCACACATTTAGTGGCTTAAAACAACAGCTATTTATTATTTCACAAGTTCTATAGGTCTAAGTCCAGGTGGGAAAAACTGGGTCCTCTGCTTAGGGTCTCACAAGGCAGAAAACAAGTTGCTAGTCAAGTGGGACTCTTATCTGGAGATTCTGGGGAAAAACTGCCTTCTAACCTCATTCAGGTAATTTGCAGAATTCAACTCCTTGTGGATGTAGGACTGAGGTCCTTCGTTTTTTGTTGGCTGTCAACAGAGACTGCTCTCAGTTCCTGGAGGCCTATGTCAGGTAGTTGCCTATGGCCTTCCTCATGTCAATTCTCTTTCATGCTTCCAATTTCTCTGACTTCCTCTGCTGCCACCAACAGGAGAAAACTCTCTGCTCTTAGAAGGCCTAACTAATCTGTTCAGGTCCACCCAGATTATCTCCCTTTTGATTAACTCAAAGTCAACTGATTAGTAACCTTAATTACATCTGCAAAGTCTTTTTTTGTATATAACAACCATGTGAATAATATTCTATCATGTTCACAGGGGAGAGAAGTCTACAAAGTGAGGTTCATTGGACATCATCTTAGAATTCTACCCACACTATAATATTCCTCACATTGTTTTATAATTATAGACAAGACTTAAAATAATCTAAATGTGCAACCAAAAGGATTAGATATAAATAAATTAAGGAAAATCTATGCTAAATACTACTGAGCCACTAAAGGAGAATATTTAATGATGAGAGGATAATTTCATACTATAATAAGTGAAAAAAAGCAAAATACAAAACTATGCTAAGAAATACAACATATACTTAAAGTTGCAGGAGGCCAAAGGCTTATGGCTATTTCTATAATGCTTAGTAAACAGAAGGTTCTCAATAATGATTTGTTAATAAATGAAGAAAAAAAATATATATGCATAGAAAAAAAGACATTACCAAAATGTTGAATGTTGACTCTAGGTAATGGAATTATGAATAAGTTCAGTTTTTTCTCTTTGTAGTTAAAACAATGTCTACTCTTATGTTCTACTCATTCTACTATTCATGAGCTTCTTTAAGTGTTCCATTAATCAGTATCCTCTAATAAAGAACTTGTTTCCAGAGAATTATACTGTGCAATCAGTAACTAATTATCTCTGCATGAAAGAGAACTGCTCATAAAGAGTGATGAGAATATTACAACATTACTGGAGTTCCCCTAAAAAAAGATCTGAAGGTATCACCTTCCTCTTTCTGTTGAGGAAATAATATTGATAAGCAGTGTACAATATTCAACATCTAAAGCAAAGCGAAAAGGTCGTGTTCACATTTACTTCATTCAGAAAGGAACAATAACAATATCCTTTAACCTGTTGCCTCCTTTCCTTCTGGCCAATAAATGAGGTAGGCTGCCAGAGTTCCTCATACTAGTAAGCCAAATGAATACATGGTACCTGATTTTTTGAAAGCGGAATAATAGGCAATAACAGTGCAAAGATAAATATGTAGAAAATCCCCTTGTCATAAACATATACAGGAGGCAGCTATTTCCTTTCTTACCTCTCCAAACATAATTGCCAACTGAGAGAAAGTAGTTATCATCTATTCTTCCTAAAAATGGTTAAGCAGAATTCCCTAAGCTCTAGAGGGCAGGGGGAGAGAGAGAAGGAGGAGGAGGAAGAAGAGGAGAAGGGTGGGGGAGAGGGAGGGAGGAGGGAAGTACAGATGGAGGGAGACTGAAAAAGATAGATACAGAGACGGGGGGAGGGAAGAAAAAAGGTAGGGAGGAAGGGAGGTAATAATGAAATAAAGGAAGGAAGGAAAGAAGGAAGAAAAAAATGTCTCCATCTAAGCAGAATTAGGTTTAAAATAAGGTCTTTCAGTTAGTATGAAAAACTTCCCCCAAATCTGAAGAATACCTGTTACTGCTTCCTTTTCCCAAAGAAAGTGCATAGAATTTCACTGTTTTCCATCACTAGCTGAAGTTGCTTCCAGTGTTTTGTTTTGTTTTTCAAGCCAATCTATATTCTAATTTCCCTCGGGGCAGCAGAAATCATGGGGAAGATTAACCCTGTATATAGCTCTGCACACTATGTATGAGGACTAATCATGCATGCACAGTGCCTGAATCACACTAGACTGAAAAGTACCTAACATGATCCATAGCACCTTCACCAAGCAGAAGTTAGCATTAGTTCCAAGTCCATCAGAATCTCTATCAAAGCCATCAGCATCTCCCAAGGACATCATCCATCTAAGGACAAATAACTAAAGCAAGTGTCCACAAACCTGAGTGTAACAGACTAATAGTGAGACTAACTGTAATGAAGCTCTGTGTCCCCAAACTCAAGACAGCTCCCAGGAATCCTTCAGACACCAGTCAGCTCCAACAGTTAAGTACACATCACTCCAGCGCCACCAGCACCGCCAGGCAGCTCCTCCTAGTCACCTTTTGGAACTCCAAGAACACGTGTACTTGGCTACTAAAATCCATTCGGTTCCTGTACAATAAGAGCAGTAATTATTCTCATTGGGATCCTTTTCTTATAATTGAGAAGACTAACAGGGTGGCTTCGAACTGAAAGTCCCTAGTAAGCTACAGAACTTGTTACAGTTTGAGTGAATTGGCATTTATATTTGCTCTTTTAAGAACAGAACCATTTAAGATAAGGGCCATTTATATTCAACTTATGTTTTGGGATTTCAGTGCTATTTCTGTTAGAGGAGATGTCCTGGAGATCGTAGAAAATAAATATTGTTATTTTTGAAACCTTTGTGGTGTCGTGGGTATTTACTATTCACGGATATGGAGAAGATATCTGTACACAGGGGTATACTGTTCACTGAAACTCCCTAGAAATTTATAGAGGCAGAGTCTGCCTTGGGGCACTACGATATATATATCACACACACACACACACACACACACACACACACACCTTGGGCACTACGATATATATATCTTGTTAACTGGCGTGACAAGGGAAGGCAGGCGAGAAGTGTGGCCTAAAGAAGGATAAACCCCGTGGAGTGCACTGTTTGTATCCCTTCGCATTTCTAAAGGACACGGCGGTGAAGATGAGCAGCCACGCTGTCCAAGGAAAAGCGGCCCAGAGCCCTGAAGGGAGGCACGTGTGCGGAGGAGTCAGCGGTGTGTACAGTATGCAAATGAGCCTCCGGCGTGTCTAGCACCGCCGCCGAGCCGTACATTCCCTCCATTCGGGGCGGGGCGCGGGAGAGTGCCCGCAGTACAGTTTGGGGGCCTCTCACTGCCCTGTCCACAGACACCGCTGGACAATCCCTTTTCCCGAGCCCTTCGTCGTTTCCTAAGTTGAGGCCCCCAAACTGTACTCCGGACACTCGGGAAAAGGGATTGTCCAGCGGTGTCTGTAGACAGGGCAGTGATCTACTTAAGAAGTAACGGGGCAAGCAAAGAAAGGGGAAAAAACACACAATCGGTTCTATGGATCAAGAAATAGGAGCAGGAAAGAAAAGTACGGGGATTCACTGTCAGCGAGCGAGCAGAGCAGACAGTGGTCACAAAGACAGAGCGGCGACAAGAACTCCGGGATGCCCGCGGCCGTGGGTGGTCCGGTCTCCCCGAAAGGGGTGGGCGTGATGACGAGGCCGGGAGGGGCTCTTGAGGCCCCCAGGAAGCGGCGGTGAGGCGCCCGCAGCGCATCGGCTCCCTAACCCCGCATTCCCTCCACCTCCCACCGCCGCGGGGCTGGAGCAACCTCCGCGCTCCCCGCAGCGGAGAAAGGAGCTTTGGCTCCCCGGTGATTTACGTGGCGGTGAGCTACGTCCACCTCCACCCTCCCGCCACCGGCTCACCGTCTGCTGGGGGGACGCCTAACGCGTGAGGCTGGGGTGTGTGAATGAGAAAGAAGAAGGGATGCTGAGGGCTCCTGGAGACCTCCGACCCGTCTAGCTCTGGCAGGTGCCTCGGAACCCGCGCACACACCCCTCTTTGAGCCCCACCGAAGCCTGAAAACTACCCGGGCAACCGCTCGGGCGGAGCCCCGGATGTGGTTGCTAAGGCCGCAGCGAGAGGGGCGGGGCCAGTCTCCCGGAGACGGGCGGGGGGCACGGGGGCGGGGGGCGGCCCTCGGGGGAGGTGCCGTGGCACCATAGAGACGTGGCCGGGTCAGGAGCGATTCAGGGAGAGAGAGGCCGTGTGAGCCGAGGACAGCGCTCCTTCCGGTTTCCTCACTTCCGGCTCCGCTGCTCTCCCTGTGGGTGTCGTAGGCTGGGTTGGGAGGTCTGTGTCCTCGGCGGTTGGTCAGTGAGAGTCTGTGACAGCTGCATCAGCTCCCCGCCCCCGAGGAGCCGAGGTGCGTGGGGGGAGGGGAAGGAGGAAAAGGCCCAAGTGGCGCTTCCGCTCGCTTCTTCCCAAGATTGAGATTCCCGAGAGCCGCGGCCGGCATCCTCCTCGACGTGAGAGCGGCCAGGTGGTTCCCGGCCGACAGGTGAGGGCGGAGCTGGGCCACCTGGAGGGAGGCGGGGGAAGGCTAGCCTGAGTGGTTGACGGTGGCAGATACGTCGCCTTTGGGGTTCCGGACTTTCACGGGGCACTCCTATCCCTCGTCTTTGCCACATCTGCCCGAGTATTCGGCCTTCGGTTTCTGCCCCTTCGCCCCTGAGTGTGTGCCCCAGAGCAGCCGGGTCTAGACGGAGGGCTGGCCCTTCCAGGGTGGCACCCTCTTGGCATTGCATGCATCGGGTGGGAAAAGGGGTTGCAGGATCCAGGTCTTTCTCGATGGAAGTCTTCAGGTGTGGTGTCCAGCCTTCACTTCTCTCATCTCCCTGCATCCCCCCCGCTTCCTCTCCCCCGCAGTGAGCGGAAGGGAGAAAGCGATAGTCCCTCCGAGAGGCACTTCGGCCTGTGGTGCAGGGGGAGGAGCCTTGCTTGTGTGGGAGCGTCCAAGAAATGCTGGAGTTGGGAAGGAAGTTGTGCCGTCGTCCTCTCCGTTCCTCTGCCAAGTGACTACTGTTTACGTGTCGAGGAAAAGGAAAGATTTTTTTTTTTAAAGCCCAGTTTGTAGATGCTTTTTCCTTTTATTTTATTATTACTTCCTTTGTTTTGTTCTTCTCTCTCTCTTGAGCCCTTTGATCTCAAAAAATGTAGTTTACACTTCTTGCAAATCGTTTCGCCACCGCCCCCTTTTAGGATTTCTGTGCCCCTCCCTTAGTTTTATCCTAAACGATATAATTTCTCTATCTCCGTTCTTATTTGAGAAGGAGAAGTGGAAGGTTTGCAAGGCTTTTCATAAACTTGGGCTTTCACCTGCAAGGATGTGTTCACGTTGACCATTTCATGAACTTCATTGGCATGGAAATGTGCACCAGAATTGGTTACTTTTAACAGCAGTCCTGTGTTAAGGCTGCAGGAATTGGCCATTTCATTGCCGCTGTCTCAGAGGGATTACAACACACTGTATGTTAGTACTGTTTTAATTACACCTTTTCCCCCATATGTCCTGCTTGTTTTCCTTGCTTGACATGACCAACACCCTCGCCTAACCACCACTTATGACATTCATTATCTGAAAAAATAGAAAGTATTTCTAATTTTATTTTCTGGATTAAAAAATCTCTGCCTCACTTTCATTCTTTTTCAAATTATTTTTAATCCTGGGTTATGTCCTAGGATCTCTCTTTTATGAACTCTGAAATCATGTGTAAAGTTTTGAGTGCATTTTAGGTGGGGAAGGGTAAAGAGTCTGTTCTTTTTATCGAATTCTCAAAGGAGGTATAAAACCTCCAGATAGGGTGTGTGTATATATGTATGTGTGTGTAAAAAATATACATATGTATGTATGTATATATATATGTGTATGTATATATATGTATATGAAGTGTATATATATATGTGCTATATAACTTCCAGATACATAATCACGGCTTAGTGTCTTGTTGAAGTTAATTAAAACTTTTTTTGTGGGACTGTTATTTTTCTATTGTAGATAACTTGGGGAGAGTAGAATGCAGAGATTCTAGCTTTATACTGAAATCTCTCTACTTCAAAACGTCATGTTTCTAAATTCTTTCCTACACCTAGAGAAGGAAGTCAGACTGCTTACTTTAGTTCCTGATTTGTGGTTTTGAGGTTTCTTTTTAGGGATAGCTTATTTGTAGCTAATGCTGTGGAGATATGTGGATTTATAAATTAATGTGTTTATTAGTTTTTTTATTTGAAAAGAAGTTCATTTATTTAGTCCTAACCCCTAAAATCCCATTTAAATACCACCAACCTACTACAGTTCAGTGTAAAAAAAATTAAATTCTGATTGTAGTTGTTTGCTTTTATTTTCTTGTTTTTCACTTGAGGCATCTATTTTGGTCTTTGGCTTGCTAGGAAGGGCAAATAAAATGTTTCAGTAGTGTGGTCTGTAACTTTCAGTATGTTGCTGCTTATCTTAACATCCCCTTTCCCACCATTTTATATTCGGTACATTAATAATGTTCTCTTTTGTGAACATTATTACTCTAAGTTTGGAGTACATATTTGAACTTACTGATTTAGTTGTGAAGTGTTTGTTGATCAAGGATTGAAGTTCTAAACGTTTGCACTTGTTTCATAGAATGTTAGACCTTGAAGAGACCTATAAAACTCATCCTAGTCCATATAGAGTAACCAGTTTCTTCTGCCCACAAAATAAAATAATTTTCCCTCTGTCTAACATCCTCACTGGGGGAGGAGCAGAAAGCATAAATTTATAAAGAGTAAATTGTGCTAAGTTAGTTTTCTTCTAATGTAATGACGAAGTCAGAAGATAGATTCTATCTAACACCTAAACAACAATCAACACTCATTTACTTAGTATGTGCCAGGCATTATGCGAAATGCTTTATATGTTATCTCATCTAATCCTTACAGCATCCTTATAAAGTAGCTAAAATTCCCATTTTTATAGATGAAGAAACTAAATTATTACTAATGAAATTAAATGATTAACTGACACTAAAGGAATCAGAATTACACAGGTGGAGCCAGGATTGAACCAGGTTGTCTAACTCTAGTTTGAGAGCTCTTAGCTACTACTCTAAACTGCGTGTACCCATATTTTCTTTAAATCTTTTTTGGCCTAAGTTGGAGGTGTCCCAACTGATTTTGTATCAGATGTTAATAAGATCTTTTCCTTTGTTAATTTACAGTGGATAAACACCTCATTGAATGTCATACCAAAAAGTAGGAGAAAAAGAAATTAATTTGAAGTGTTATTTGGTAGACTTTTCCCATAGAGATGGATATAAGTCCCTTTCTGTGTATTATGGCATACGAGGAGTTGAAAAATGTGAAAATAAAGATTTTAAGTAATAAATAAATTCAGCATTTTGAGAGTGTGGAGGTATAAATATATTCCAGAATGACAAATTGGGATAGAGTAAGGAACAAATTCAGGATAAGGAATAAGTTCAACAGAGAATTTAAGATAATATGGCTATAGATGAAAAACTAACAATATATGAACAGACTGGAAAGAGTAGTTCCATATAATATGGAAGATGATGACTTAGGGATAGTCTAAAAATCTGATATGCATCAGCATTAGTTATAGGGTGTATGAAAAATACTATGAAATAAAAGAATCTAAAACTAATCTTATATTTGGTCTCTACTATCTTTAGGCAGTCTCAGAAGCCACTGAATAGTTCTCGCAGATCCTCAGCTATTCTGTATAAGGCAAAAATATATATTTTCTTTCCTTTATTCCTTTTTTCTTTCTTCATCTATCTAATTATGTTATTAGATAATCTCTGCTCCATTATTCCTAGACCTTTGTCTTAGCATGGTTACAGGCAGGTGTTGCTGGAAATTGCTCAAATCTTTTTTTGAAATATGGCAATATCTTTACCATATTCTCACCAAAGAATTTTTATTTTGTTTCCTTTTTGTATGACTATGATAGCAATTGGCTAGAAGCTTTTTGATGTTCAAGCTGATCCTCTTTTATCTTTTGGGAAACTGTGACACACTGTCTTTGGAGCGGGCTCATAAGAACAGCAGAGTTTAGTGGTGAATCCTAAATCATCCAGGGGAGGGAGTAAGTTGGCCAACTCATTTCTGCTAACATGATTGAGTGTTTTAGAGCAAGTTTTCCAAACTTTTCTGCATCATGGCACACATGGAAAATTATTATATTTGTGTGACAGACTATAGCCAGGCCTCCCTGGCTTCATGAAGGCTGAGGGACTGGGGAGTGTGGGTCAATATTTCAGCACATATGTAATCCATTCTTGGCACACTGGTTGGAAGGAAAACTTTGCCCTAGGGAAGAAGAATATGTTACTCTTTGTTTAATATCTTCTTTTTATTTAGCATATAATGATTTACAAAGCACTTTCACATATATTTTATTTTTATTCCAGTTATGTCAAGTATTACCATGTTAGAAATGAAGAAATTTGAGATTTTAGATCGAGAGCTTTATATGAGTTCACACACCTAATAACGGATGGGTCAGGAATTAAAATCCCAGGTGGAAAGAGTCCTTGGGCAATGGCCTGTGACCTACAGGGTGGCCAGGACCCTATCTGTTTTGTCTCAAGAGTGCTACCTTCAGCAACTAGGGCAGCTCTAGGCACATAGAAGTCCATAATACTAGTAGTTGTCATTTATTGAGTGCTACTCTGGCTAGGCATTAGACTTTATAAATGCTATCTGTGTATTAGGAATTCTTATTTTCTGTTAACAAATAAAGAGACAGGTATGGAACCAGCAGGAATAATTAGTTCAAGGTCACCCAAGTAGTAAAAGGAGAACCACAAGACTCATAATTAAAGTTGCTTGACTCCAAAGCTTGTACTCTTTTCACTGTAGTGACTAAATGATTTCAGGACATTGCAGGGTAGAGATTGGATTCTAATTAAAGTGTGTTGGTAACAAGAGAGTGATGGTGAAAGGGAGATAGGCAAGGGGACTAAGTGTTTCTTTTTAGCAGTTTTGAGGGAGTGTTCTAGAGATGATGCTGTCTAACAGGATTTTCAAGGTGTTTGAGGATGGGCGTGGGGTAGAAGAGAAATGTGCAAAATTCAGAGTAACTTCGATCAGTGGTGCTACAGGTACTACTAACTAAAGGGTTAAAAATGTAGAACCTCTTTATATGTCCCAAATTTTAATTCTAGATTATTTCTTAAAGGTAGGTTTACAGATTAGTTTTATTGTCCTCTTTCTGCATTTCCTAATTTTTCTATATGACATATTAACTATAGAAGTAATATATATTTTTGAAATACAAATTCAAATAATATAATAAGCAGATGGAATGAAAATTTCTATTTCTCTAATCCCTCTAGCCCCCACATCCACTCCTAGTTAATTCACAGGTAGTAGTTGGGGATTAGATGAAATATAGAAGGAAGCATTAAACCCATGCTAATATCATGTGGCTATTTAAATTAGTTAAAATAGGATTTAAAAAACTGAGTTCCTTCTCACACCAGCCACATTTTCATGTCCTCAGTAGCCACATGTGGCTAGTGGCTATTTTGGACAGTGCAGGTATAGATCATTTCCAATAACATTGGCCAGTCCAGATAAAACTTTAAAATACTATACAATTAGTGACATAATTGCTATACCATTGAACTAAGATTTTAAAATTCTCTGTGTCTAGCAGTTTTTATTTTAGCTGATAAAATATTGCCATGTTCTCTCTCAGCTTTTTGTTTTAACTAAATACAAATGGTCAGAGTCTAATGTTTTTCTTGGGATATTTGGGGATTATAGTTAGCTGCTTTTTAAGCATAAAGATGTCAGCTTTTCTAAGAACATGAGTGCTTTCTACCCCCTTTGAGCTCTAGACCTGTATATCTTGCTTTCTAGTTGACACCCTCTTGGATATATTAAAGGTATCTCAAATATAATATGTCTAAAACTAAACTGATTTCCCTCTTACTCCCACATCCAAACCCCCCCTCCCCCCCAAATGCTGGTCCTGTTTCTTTGTTCTTTATTTTAGTGAATAGACTCCATTATCTTTCCAATTGTAAAATCCAGAAAACTAAGAGTGATTCTTAACAACTCTCTCTCTCCCTGATATATCCAGTCAGGTTTTATTAATCTTACTTTTTATATCTCTTGAATCTGTCTACTTCCCATTTCTACTGCTACCACTTTAGTTTGTTACTATTATCTTGCCTGAAAGCCTCCATTCTTGTCCACCTACTTAGGTTTTCGTCCCTTTCTAATCCATTATCCATCCTGAAAGCACAGTGACTTATTTTGAAGCCCACATCTGATTGTCACTCTCCACTCCTGTTTTTTATGGCTTCCCATTGCTTCTAGGGTAAAAATGAAACTCCTTAACAATGCTTAGTCCGTTAGCCTCATCTTTTACCATGTTCTGCTTAACCCTCCACTTTGACCAAGCTGACTTTTAGCCCTTGTGCTTGTCTTGCTTCTTACATTACAAGGCCTTTCCTTGCACATGCTTTTCTCCCTGTCTGGACCACTCTCCCTTTACTTTACCTTCACTTGTTTACCTTCACGCCTCAACTGATGATTTGCTTCCTTAGGGCCGTGGTCGGCAAACTACGGCTTGCGAGCCACAAGCGGCTCTTTGGCCCCTTGAGTGTGGCTCTTCCACAAAATACCATGGCCTGGGCGAGTCTGTTTTGAAGAAGTGGTGTTAGAAGAAGTTTAAGTTTAAAAAATTTGGCTCTCAAAAGAAATTTCCATCGTTGTACTGTTGATACTTGGCTCTGTTGACTAACGAGTTTGCCAACCACTGCCTTAGGGAATACTCCAACCTTCCAGATTAGGTAGTACCATCATACATTTACCACAGTTGCAGTTTACATTTGTTTGTGTGACTATATGATTGTCTTTTCCACTGCTTCCACACTCCATGAAGACAGGTACCACATCTTTTCTCCCCCTTTTTAAAGATTTTTAAAATTGATTTCTAGAGAGGAAGGGAGAGGGAGAGAGAGAGAAACGTCAGTGTGAGAGCAAAGCATGGATTGGCTGCCTCCTGAATGCCTCCTCCCCACCAGGGATTGATCCCACAACCTGGGCATGTGCCCTGACCAGAAATTGAACCGGCAACCTTTTGGTGAACTGGACAGCACCCAACCAACTGAGCCATACCCACTTGGGCAGGACAACATCTTATTTTCCTTTTAGGCTTATAATTGAATCCCTAAGACCTAGCTCAGTGTATGATGACTAAATATTGATTAAATTGCCAAGTTGATGTTACTAAAGATTTCAGTTCATGGATTTTTATAATTAATAATAGAATTTTGAATATTAATATTTATGAATGTAGTAGTTAATATAGTTGTAGTTAAACTGCCAGTTATACTGTTTTATCAAGTGTATGAAAGTAAATTAGTATTTTAATATAAACTTATTATTGAAAATAGTATAAAATATAGCACAATATTCTTAGATTATTTTATAATAAAATCATATTTTAGAATAGTTTTAGATTTACAAGTTATTACAGATATAGTATAGAGATTCCTATATACCCCATGCCCAGTTCACCCTGTTATTAACATATTACGTTGGTATGGAACACTTGTCACAATTCATGAGCCAATATTTATACATTATTATTAACTAACGTGTTCAGATTACTTTAGTCTTCTCCTAATGTTCCTATTCCAAGATCCCATCCAGGATACCATATTACATTTAGTTGTCATGTGTCCTCTTGGTTTTGAGATGCCTTCTTTCTCAGATGCCTTCTTTTTGATGACAAGATAGTTTTAAGGATTATTGGACAGGTATGATGTAGACTGTCTCTCATTTGGGATTTGCCTGATGCTTTTCTCATGATTAGACTGGGCAATGTGTTTTTTGGGGGAAGACAACAGAGGTCAAGTGCCATTCTCATATCAAGAGTAAATACTGTTAATATTGCCTTAGCACTGTTGCTATTAACCTTGATCAACTGGTTTGAGATATTGTTTATCAGGTTTGTCCGTTGTAAAGTTACTTTTTCCCCCTCCTCTTTTTTTTATAAGAAAGTCACTATGGGAAATGCACATTTAGGAGTGGGGAGTTATGTTCCATCTTCTTAACAGTGAAGTAGTACATAAACTTCTATGAATTCTTATGCAGGGGAGATTTGTCTCTTTCCCCCCACTTATTAAATTACTAGACACCCGGTGCATGGATTTGTGCACTGGTGGGGGCGTGGCCTGTGGGGATCGGCCCTCATCCTGGTCAGCCGAGTGGCTGCTCCCACTGCAGGAGCAGCCACTCATCCTGGTCAGCTGAGTGGCTATGGACCTGCCCTCTGAGCAGCTGCTCCCGCTGTGGGAGTGCCGCTCATCCTGGTCAGCCAAGCAGCGCTCCCACTGTGGGAGTGCACTGACCACCAGGGGGAAGCTCCTGCATTGAGTGTCTGCCCCTTGGTGGTCATTGCATGTCATAGCGACTAGTTGACCAGTCATTCTGGTCATTCTGGTCGTTCTGCCATTCAGTTGCTGGGCTTTTATATATATAGATTGGATATTTAAGTTATACTTTGAGGTATAATACAGTACTACTTTACTTATTTTGTTATTTAAACTATTCCAGTTTTGGCCATTGTGAGCTCTTTCAGTTGGTTCCAATATTCCTTTGACATATTCCCATCATTGTGAGTTTTTTGTTGTTATTTGATGTGTGTGTCTTTAAGCACCTTTTTACTTTCTGGCACTACAAGATGCTCCAGGCTTATCTTGTATATTTCCTATTTCAGTCCTAGAATCAGCCATTTCTCCAAGGAGCGTTGCTGGTTCCCTTTATTGAAGAATGTTATTAGAAACCAAGATCTGGGCACTGTATGTGCTTATTATTATTGAGGTTACTTCTAGGAAACATAAACTAATGCATGTATATACATATCTATGAATATATATATATATATATATATATATATGTATCTATATTAAGCTATATTCTTAGATTATTTACTCTGAGCTTTTTTCAATTGGAAAAAAAATTACCTAGGAATATTGCGGGGTTTTTTTTTTAGAAGGTTTTGGAATTTAGTAACAGAATTGAAACAGCTCTCCAATTCTCTTGGTTCTTGGTTGACTTCACTTCTAATGTTTTGGAATTTAGCTAGCCATCGATGAAGAATGAGGCCACAGTACAATGAATAATTTAGAGTTCATTTGCAGCTAGTTTTCTTTCAAGGAGTAATTTAGTTTTGAGAGTCTTATCATTTTACTTCTCATTAGTTTCTCTGTAACACAATCTGAGTGGGAAAATAAAAAAGACTTTTTTAAACAGTTAATTTAGTTACGTGGTTAAAAGTTGCTAATGATAGTGTGGATGGAAATAGTTGGATATCTGTTAGGTTGATTATTAAATTGTTCCCCATTACTACAGGTAGTTGAGAATTATCTCAATTTTTTCTCATACAGTGAGAAATCTAGTTCTCTGTATCTACATTCTATTTACTTGAGGTATATATTCTTATATTTTGCATACTTTTTCTAAATTTTTGGTTGTGTTTGTTCACTTGTTATAATCAATAGATGCTCATATGATTGTAGACCATTTTAAACATATACACAAATTATTTTATAATACACCTAGACGCCTGATGCATGAAATTCATGCAAGAGTAGGCCTTCCTTCCCCTGGCTGCCGGCACCGGCTTCCTTCTGGCACCCAGGACCCGGGCTTCCCTCTGGCCACCAGCAGGCACCCGGGACCTGGGCTTCCCTTGCAACCCCAGCTCCGTCCAGAAGGTCATCCAGAAGGACGTCTGGTCTAGTTAGCATATTACGCTTTTATTATTATAGATGTAAAGTAGTCCTTACTACTATAAAGCAAGATAAGGACTAAAGAGTATTGAAGGCTGCTGATTTACATCAGTTGGTTGGGCTTCTTAGATGACATTTGAGCAGAAACCTGAATGACAGGGAGCGTCATGTGTAAATCTGGGTTGGAGTAAGAACCTTCAAAAAAGAGGAAACAACAAGGGCAAAAATAATATTGGTGTGTTTGAGGAACAGTGCTGAAGGGTTCTATGGCTGGAACTAAATGTCAGTGAGGACAGAGTAGGAGGAAATGTGGTTTAAGTGGTAGCTAGGAGCTAAGATTGGCTTAACATGGAAATGAGAATGACAGATAGAAGATGACAAAGTTGGGAGAAGATTTGAAATGTAGTATTCAGGTATCTTGTAGTTGAAAATATAAGACAAATTAGGTGTTGACACTCTATCTTACAAAGCCACTGTTCTCAAAACTGCCTGGTACTGGCACAAGAACAGACATATAGACCAATGGAACAGAACAGAGAACCCAGAAATAAACCCAAGCCATTATGCTCAGTTAATATTTGACAAAGGAGGCAAGAGCATACAGTGGAGTCAAGACAATCTCTTCAATAAATGGTGCTGGAAAAATGGGTCAGATACATCTTCAAAAAATGAAACTAGATCACCAACTTACACCATACACAAAAACAAACTCAAAATGGATAAAGGACTTAAACATAAGACAGGAAAACATAAAAATCTTAGAAGAGTCCGTAGGCAGCAAAATATCAGACCTATGTCATAGCAGTATCTTTACTGATACAGCTCCTAGGGCAATGGAAACTAAGGAGAAAATAAACAAATGGGACTACATCAAAATAAAAAGCTTCTGCACAGCAAAAGAAACCATCAACAAAACAACAAGAAAGCCCACTGCATGGGAGAACATATTTGCCAATGTTATTTCAGATAAGGATTTAATCTCCAAAATTTACAGGGAACTCATACAACTTAACAAAAGGAAGATGAACAATCTAATAAAAAAAATGGGCAAAGGCCTAAGTAGACACTTTTTGAAAGAGGACATACCTAAGGCCGAGAAACATATGAAAACATGTTCAAAGTCACTAATCATCCGAGAGATGCAAATCAGAACAACAATGAGGTACCATCTCACACCTGTCAGAAAGGCTGTCATCAACAAATCAATAAATGACAAGAGCTGGCGAGGATGGGTGAAAAAGGAAACCTCGTGCACTGCTGGTGGGAATGCAGACTGGTGCAGCCACTGTGGAGAACAGTATGGAGTTTCCTCAAAAAGTTAAAAATGGAACTCCCATTTGACCCAGTAATCCGACTTCTAGGAATATATCCCAAGAAACCAGAAACACCAATCAGAAAGGATATATGCACCCCTATGTTCATAGCAGCACAATTTACAATAGCTAAGATTTGTAAACAGCCTAAGTGTCCATCAGCAGATGAGTGGATTAAAAAATTGTGGTACATCTACACAATGGAATATTATGCTGCTGTAAAAAAGAAGGAACTTTTACCATTTGCAACAGCATGGATGGAACTAGAGAGCATTATACTAAGCGAAATAAGCCAGTCAGAGAAAGATAAAGATCACATGATCTCACGCATATGTGGGATATAATGATCAATATACAGGCAGTTCTCAGGTTATATCAGACTTGATGTAAATCGTTTCGTGGTTATGTCACCATCTCCCATTTATTTAAAAAGAAAAAGTTCTGTCTTTTTGACATATGTACATATGTGCTTTATGTTTTTTATTATTTATTTACCACAAGTAAAGGTCAGGAATTGTTATCTTTCTTTAAAATTTTTTTTACTGTTTCACTTCATTACTGCTGTGTATGTGCTCCCTGTGAGTGACGTAGGTGCTTATGTAGGTGGGTTCTGACTTACAGCGAAGATTGCGTTATGTCATGCCGTGGGAATGGATTTCCGATGTAACCCGAACACTTCCTGTAATCTGATGAACAAAAATGGATCCAGAGACAAAGTGGCACTGAGCAGACCATCCAACCGTGGGGAGAAGGCAGGAGAGGGGGGGGTTAGAGATCAACCAAAGGACTTGTATGCATGCATATTAGCATGACCAATGGGCACAGACACTGGAGCAGTGGGGGCTTGCTCTCTTGGGGGTGGGAGTTGAGGGGGGGCGTTAATCGGGGAAAAGAGACATGTAATACTTTAAACAAAAATTAGGTGTTGACACTAATAGATTAAAATATTTGGTAAGAAAAAGTTGCAACAAAATAAAAGTTAAATAGTAAATGGATTTCCATGTACTCATCATTCAGGCTTTATAATTATTTGGATTTTACATTTGCTTTATCCATTCCTTTATAATAATACAGTAGATTTGAGGGTCATCTTCCTTTTAAAACCATAAAATTGCCAAGATATGTAGAAAAAATAAAAAATAAATAAGGCTACAAACGATAACGTTGTGGCCATACTTCAACCCTGTCTTCATATTGGTCCATTTTAGAAAAGTGTAGTTAGGGTACCTACCCATAGTGACAAAGTTAGGAAGAGTAACTGTATTGGTAAATGCTAGTGTTGATGGGACTACTCCAATATTTGTCCTGTTGGTCCTGAGCTGAAATTAATGTACTATAATTATAACATCTTTTCATAGCATGTTCAATTTTCCAAGCAATTTCACATTTGATTTTTATAAGAGCTGTATGATATATAGGTGAGATTAATAATCATCCTATATAATAAAAGCCTAATATGCTAAGTGTTTGGTCATCTGTTCAACCAATCAGAGCATAACATGCTAATGATATGCTAAGGCCGCTCAACCACTCATTATAATGTGCAGTGACCACCAGGGGGCAGACAGCCAACTGGTACGTCAGCTTGCTGCTGGGGTCCGGCAGATTGGGACTGAGCAAGATGGGCCGGACATGCCCTGGAGCCCTCCCGCAGGCCCTTCCCAGCTGGCCAACCTGCGGTGTCTCTCCCCGGCCCGGATCATATACCACTGGGGTCCCTTGGCCTGGCCTGCACCCTCTCACAATCCGGGACCCCTCGGGGGATGTCAGAGAGCAGGTTTTGGCCCGACGGTGGAACGACCAGTCCCTATGATGTGTACTGACCACTGGGGGCAGATGCTCAACACAGGAGCTGGCCCCTGGTGATCAGTACGCCACTCAGCCAGATGCCGGGCTCACAGCTGGCGAGCGCAGCAAAGGTGGTGGGCCACCTCTGTGGTAGCGCTAAGGACATCCAATGATGACATCCCCCGAGGGCTTCTGGTCTGTGAATGGGTGCAGGCCAGGCTGAGGGATCCCTCTGGTATTTTATAAATGAGGACATTGAAACTTAGGGAAGTAAAGTGACTTATAAAAGGGGCAGAACTGGTCCTTAAATTCTTGTCTCCTGATACCTTGCTTAGTTCTCAGGGTCCATGCAGTAGGCTTGTTCACCTAATACTTTTGAGCCATATTGAATGAACACTTTATAATAAATGCATTAACCATTTTTAAAAGAAGGCCATATTTTACCAATACAGAAGGCAGTTTCAAAGACTATTTGAATTATGAGTTCAATAGAATTGCTTTTTCTTTTTGTAGGCAAAGAAAAATCCCAATAATTTTGTCTGACATAGAAGGCATTTGTGCTTTTTGGTAGTGGAACAAACAATATATGGCCTCTGTTAACATGCACAATCAGTCCACTAAGCACTGCGACTTGCATTATCTGAACTATAACAATTAGAGTAGAGTATTTGGGGCTTATTTTCTTCTTTCACACTGTTTGCTTTCTGCACTGTTTGTTTTTTCTCTAGAATTGACTGAAATTAAGAATTTAGTCCTTTAGATTAGAAGAAAATATAACCATTATTTGATAGCAGAACAAAATACCGGTTGAATATATGCAGCCAGTGAACTGAGCACTGGAAACATTTCCCTGTATTTTTTAATGAAGTTTCAAATAACTTTTTTAAATGGTAGATTTAAGAACCAATTGGAAAAACTTTAAGTTTATTATTATGCCACTTTATTTTTGCTGGCTTCATGGTAAATTAGATTAAAGAACAATGTTAAATGTATGTTTTAGAAGATACAAAGCCCTGTTCAGTTTCAGGTGTCTAATTAAGACTAAGACACATTCCTTTCCATCCTTTCTAGAAAGTTTCTAAGCATTTTCTAAATTGGGGATTTACCACTAATATTTCCATATGCCATATCTTGCATTATTAAGATAAAGATGTTTAGTATTTGGATCAAATTTTGTTAATGTTACATTTTATTTTCCATGGAGTGTTCACCAATAAATGCAGATTGTCAAATGTAAAGCCTTTTAAAATATGTCAGGTGTATTTTCAGGATTTGAAAAACAAGTAGTGCCAGAAAAAATTACTTGAGCTTTTTTCTTTTAGCCTAGGTCTTGGGCAGCTACAGAAAAGGCTATAGCTTAGGCACTGAATTGACGGGGAGAGAAGAATCACTGTGCATTCTGAGGGCGAAGATGAAGTTAATAGACATTTGGTTGCCTAATTGACCAGTATAGAGAGTGTTAGTGGAGGGTATGATATGAGAAGCAGCTGGAGAAGTAGTTAGGGCTCAGATTGTAAGCAGTTTACCAGCCATGTGAAAGCTATTACAGTATGGAGAATGTTGCATGATTATCAGTATTTTGAGCTTTTATGTCATAAGACACAGGCTCTGCCTTTCCCTAGCCCAATGGTCGGCAAACCGCTGCTCGCGAGCCACATGCGGCTCTTTGGCCCCTTGAGTGTGGCTCTTCCACAAAATACCATGTGTGGGCGCGCATGTACAGTGCGATTGAAACTTCGTGGCCCATGCGCAGAAGTCAGTTTTCGGCTCTCAAGAGAAATTTCAATTGTTGTACTGTTGATATTTGGCTCTATTGACTAATGAGTTTGCCGACCACTGACCTAGCCTCATCTTGTAGAGACCTCCCCAACACTGGAAAAGGGCTGTGACTGGGCAGCCATAAAAATAAGATAGATGTAATACTTGGCTAAAGCCTGACTTGGCAAACCAAAACGAGGCAATTCTCTTTTGCTGTTTTAAAAGATCTAGGATGAGAGCCACTGGATCTGAGGAACAGAGGAATTTTTTTTAATGCTCTGCTGTTTTTTAGATTCTCTCTTAAAGACAAGTACTTGTGATTTTCAGACTTGGATCAAACAGGGCTGTAAATGCACTTGGGACGGCAGTAATTTTCATAGTGCGAGGGTAGTGGTCTCGTTTATTTTTGTCAGAGATGTATTTTGGGAAATGACAAACTTTGTTTGCTACTGAATTATAGAGCTGCAAGCTAGTCCCTCTTTGTATCTTAACAGGGTCATATGCCTCCCCCCACCAGACTAGTGTGGTCTCTGTAGGTGGATTTGGGGCTTGCAGAAAAAATAGATCCTCTGTCTTTAAAGATTATAGAATAGAATTTTACCCTTAAAAAATATCAACAGATTGTTGAAGTAAAATTGACATAT
Source organism: Eptesicus fuscus (assembly GCF_027574615.1). Classification (NCBI taxonomy): domain Eukaryota; kingdom Metazoa; phylum Chordata; class Mammalia; order Chiroptera; family Vespertilionidae; genus Eptesicus; species Eptesicus fuscus. The sequence goes on along the minus strand of NC_072478.1, from coordinate 50,608,698 downwards.
GATACACTCCAGTGAGTTTTGACAAATGCATAAACTTGGGAAACCATAATCACAATCAAGATACAGAAGTTTTCATTATCCTAAAGTTCCCTGTACTCTTTGCAGTTAATCCTCCCCTACCTAACCCTTTTCCCCAGGCAATAGCTGATCTGTCATGATAGATTAGTTTTATATTTTCTAGAGTTCTATATAAGTAGAATGATATAGTATGTATAATTTTGTGTCTGACTTTTTTAGCTCAGCATAATGTTTTGAGATTAAGCAACATTATTGCATATATCAGTAATTCATTACTTTTTAGAGCTGAGGAATATCCCATTATATGTATATTATACAATTTGTTTATCCATTACCCTGTTGGTGGACATATTTTGTTTTTTTATTTTTGGGCTCTTATGAGTAAAACTATGAATACACATAATACAAGAGTAATCAGGACATTTGTTTTAATTTCTCTGGTGAATGCTTAGGTGTAGAATGGCTGAGTCATATTTACTTTTATAAGAAACTGCTAAGCAGTTCTCCAAAGTGAAGTACTTTTTAATATTCTCTCCAGCAGTGTATGCAAGTTCCCAGTTACTCTTTACCAACACTTGGTATTGTCAGCCTTTTTAAACTTTAGTCATTATAGTGGTTATATATACAGGGTGTCCCCAAAATGTGTATATACACTTTAGCAGCTGATGCTCAATTGATGTTTCTTTCTTTTCAGATTTAACCCATTGGAATTAATAGTTATTCAAAGTATGTATACATGTTTTTGGAGACACCCTCTAGTTGTACCTTATTGTGGTTTTAAATTGCATTTCCTTGATGATTAGTGATGTTGAGTATCTTTTCATGTAAGTACTTGCCATTCATATATTTTCTTTTGTGAAGTGCTTGTTAAATTTTTGGGCATAAAAATGTTTTCTTATTATTTACACTAGGGGCCCAGTGCACAAAATCATGCACCTTGAAAGGAACTGTGGGCCACGGGGCTGTGGTGGGCACAGGGGCGGGTCTCGGCCCATCCTCCACACCCCCGCCTGGCCCCTCCCGCCGCAGCCACCCGGTCCCCTCTCTGCCGGCAGCCCCGCTCCTACTGCTCCCACACGCCAACGGCACCAGCCCTGCTTGCACCTGCTGACGGCATGGAGCAATTGGGGCCAGCGCTGTCAGTGGGTGTGAGCAGCGGCTGCTGCCCCGATCGCCCCTCAGGAGCAGGGGGAGGTGGAGAAGCCCTGAGGGGTGATTAGGGCCGGCAGCCGCTGCTCGCACTTGCTGACAGCACTGAGCACTCGGGGCCAGGCACTGGCAGCGGGTGCGAGCAGGGCTGGCACCAGCAGCAGGTGCAAGCGCCGGTGGGACTGTGGCACGGAGGAGCAAAGAATTTTCAGTAACCACCAGTGGCTCGCCCTGATGACAGTGACCGACCGGCGCCCCTGCTCACCTGCTCCACCATCTTGCTGCAGCCGATTCCCGCCATGTTCCGCACTCTGCCTGCTGCCTACGCCTGCCATGTTCTGTGCACACCCCCTGGTGGTCAGCACATGTCATACCGACTGGTTGTTCTGTTGTTCTGCTGTTCAGTCTATTTGCATATTAGGGTTTTATATAGAGAGATATTTGGAACACCAGCCATTTGTCAGATACATTCATATTTTACATCTATTTTCTCCCAGGTGTGTGGCTTGCCTTTTCAATTTTTTCTCTTTTTTTGTTAATCCTTACCCGAGCATACCTTTTCCATTGATTTTCAGACAGAGGGGAAGGTAGGAGGAGAGACAGAGAGAGAAACATTGAAGCAAGAGAGACACATCGATTGGTTGCCTCCTGCTCATGTAGGCCCACACACCCGACCATGGATGGAGCCTGCAACCAAGGTACTCACCCCTAACTGGAATTGAACCCTGGACCCTTCAGTCCGAAAGCCAACACTCCAACCACTGAGCAAAACCTGCCTAGGCTCATTTTTAAAAATAATGTCTTTTGAAGAGAAGTTTCTAATTTTGATGAAGTTCAGGTTATCAGTCTTTCTGTTTTAATATTTATGTTTTTTGTGTCCTAAGAAATGTTTGCCTACCCCAGGGTCATTATTCAGACTATGATATTCAAAGGCATTCTTCATTTCTGTTACAGTGATTTTGATCTCTTAACTTTTTTTTAATTCTATCTTAGAATTTTTATAACTCTGCTTACATTGCCCATCTGTTCATGTATGCTGTCTTCTTTATCCATTACAGCCCTTAGCATATTAATCATAATTATTTTAAATTTCTGGTCTGATAATTTCAAAATCCTTGCCATGTCTGGCTGTGATACTTGCTTTGTGTCTTCAAATTGTGTCTATTTTATTTTATTTTATTTTTTGCCTTTGGAGGACCTGGTAATTTTTTCTGATAGCCAGACATGATATATTGGGTAAAAGGAACTACTGTAAATAGGCCTTTAACCATGTGTTGATGAGGTGTTAGGAGGAGAGAAGCATTCTCTAGTCCTATGCTTAGGTCTCAGTCTTTAGTGAACCTGTGCCTCTGCACTGCGAACTTCACAATTGTTTCTCAGTTTTTCCCTCCCCCTCTTGGGTGTGTCAGGATGGCCAGAGTGGGCTGGGTTTAGTATTGTCCTTCTTCAGGTCAGTTAGGCACTGATTGTATCCAAGGTTAGGTTCTGGTTTCTCCTGGGGTAGGCCTTGTTAAGAACAGAGTGCTCTGGTGTATTTCAAAAAACAGTTCCATTTCTCTTCCCCTCACTGGAAGGATGAGGGGATTTTTCTCCAGTATTTACTGTGCTAACCTGGTGCAGTTCCTGGAGGTAAAACACAATATTCTGGGCCCCTCCTCATTCTCTCTAGAGTTTGTAACGCTCAGAATCGCCAACACCTGAACCTCCAGCAATTCATCAGGTTTCCCTACCTGAGCTAGTTGCTGAGGTCTTTTCCACTGACGAGTCTTCGCTCTGGTAAGCCATGACTCCCTGTACTTGCCTGTCTCTCCAATTTTGAGGCAGCAGTTTGCCCTGTGTCCTCCCCTCGCTTATGAATCCAAGAAGAGTTGTTGACTTTTCAGTCTGTTCAGCTTCTTACTTGTTGTTAGGATGAAGTGGCAACTTCTAAGCTCCTTACATTCAGAAATGGAAACTAGAAGTCCACCCTCAAAGTCAAGACTTAGTGTTTCCCCACCCCAAGGTAACCATGATTCTGTCTACAGTCATCATAACTCATTAGTTTATTTTTGAATTGAATCATATAGTATGTACTCATTGAGTCTGGCTTCATTTGCTTCATTATGTCTGTGAGATATATTTTAATAAGCCTTTTTATATTTAATAGAAGTAGAGATTAGACCACAAAACTATTTGCATTAACACTTGCTTTTAGTAGTATAACAGCCTATAAAAATCCTCTAAATTAATGTTCTTGGCAGTAGGTTCAGGCCTATAGATTAAACACAAACACACACGCACACACACACACTTATTTTAGTTGTTTGTTTTAATTTTGGTAATTCTGTGCATGCCATATCAGGAGTAGCAGCTAGACTCAGATCTGAGCATTAGAACACATATTCTTAGATATTGATTCTATTGCTGACATATATTTCTATTAAGGCCTTTCTTCAAGTGGGCACCATTGTTAAATGTGTGTGAAGAGAGAGGCACCTGTTCTCTGTGAAAAGTGTAACTGTTAGCTTTTTACGCTGAAGGTTTTTTATTTTTAAAATAAGGGAAAATAGATTATTTTTAAGATTCTTTACAGATATGAAATTTTCATTTTATCTTGTAGCCAAACGTTTCTTTAAATCACATATGATTGGAGCAAGAAAAATTTTTACCAACCATAATTGATGTTCTATTATTGATTGACCATATATAGTTTCTGAAAGAAATTTATATTTTCTATGGTTACAAAATTAAGGGATGTATTTTTAAACATTATTTGACTTTTAGGGCAGTAAAGTCAGAGTATAAAAATTTATTCTAGTATAAAAGTTTCAAAAATTTTGTTATATCAGGGAAACTTTTTTTTTTAATGATAGACATAATACATCTTTTTTTTAAAATATATTTTATTGATTTTTACAGAGAGGAAGGGAGAGGGATAGAGAGCTAGAAACATCGATGTAAGAGAAAAATCGACCAGCTGCCTCCTGCACACCTCCTACCGGGAATGTGCCCGCAACCAATGTACATGCCCTTGACCAGAATCGAACCTGGGACCTTTCAGTCCGCAGACCGACGCTCTATCCACTGAGCCAAACCGATTTCGGCTATCAGGGAAACTCTTTAGACAAAAGCTGTCTTAGAAACCCATTTTATACAATAGGAAAAGTATAGCTGTTTTAGTTTAATTAATAATCAAGCTTGTCTTTCTCCATAATGTTTTTCCAGTTGTAAGTAATAGTCTATCATAACACTATTTACAAGGCAAGGATATTGCCCCCTGGTACTTGTAACAAGTAACTTGTGGGTTTTTTGTTTTTTTTTTAATATATTTTTATTGATTTCAGGGAGGAAGGGAGAGGGAAAGAGAAACATCAGTAATGGGAGAGAATCACTGATCAGCTGCCTCCTGCATTCCCCCTACTGGGGATCAATCCCACAGCCCAGGCATGTGCCTTTGATTGGAATCGAACATGGAACCCTTTAGTTTGCAGGCCGATGCTCTATCTACTGAGCCAAACCAGCTAGGGCTAGTAACTTGTGTTTTTAATATAAAAATTTAAGTTGAGTTCAATTTTAAAAGCCAGATGCATTTTTATTATATTAATATCATGTTTACTATGTAAGTATTAGGTAAATTATAAATTAATTTTTTTAATGCTGGCTTTTAAGTGCCTTAAACATGAATATAGTGTTTTAATTTTGCCTTTTATAATTTTGTGTTACTTATGACTATTCTTTTTTTTTTTTCTTGCCTCCTTTTTGTAGGAGTCTACCATGGCTCAAGAGTCTCCCAAAAATTCAGCAGCAGAAATTGCGGTGACTAGTAATGGAGAAGTTGATGACTCTCATGAACATGGCTTTAATAGGGTAAGAACACTTTTCTTTCTCTTAATAAAAGAATCATGATAGCCACAGAGGCAAGGGTGGGAGAGGGCAGGGCGGAACAGAGGGTCTCCATCCCCAAATGCCTTCCCTTGGGAGGCCCTCTGAGGGATGGGGAAACTACGGCCCATTTGGCCACCAGCTCAGCTCGGCAGCAGTAGAGCCACTCACTCCAGTGCAACCAGCACCACCTGTCTTTGGAAAACTTTGACAAGACTCAAGGCGAGCTCTCCCCAGGTTGCCTGAAGAAGGGTCTTCCCTTGCACTCTTCAGGACACTGGTCAGCATCCAAGAGTTAGAGATGTTTATGATTATTTCCGGGCCGTTCTGCAGCGTGATGAGAGAAGTGAGTGCTTTTAAATTAACCAGAGATGCTATAGAGTTAAATGCAGCCAATTGTACAGTGTGGCATTTACAGAGAGTTCTCTTAAAGTCACTTCAAAAGGATCTACATGAGGAAATGAACTACATCACTGCAATAATTGAAGAACAGCCCAAAAGGTATCAAGTTTGGCATCATAGGCAAGTATTAGTGGAATGGCTAAAAGATCCATCTCAGGAGCTTGAGTTTATTGCTGATATTCTTAATCAGGATGCAAAGAACTATCATGCCTGGTAGCATTGACAGTGGGTTACTCAGGAATTTAAACTTTGGGATAATGAGCTGCAGAATGTAGACCAACTTCTTAAAAAGAATGTGAGAAATAATTCTGTCTGGAACCAAAGATACTTTGTAATTTCTAACACCACTGGCTACAATGATCGGGTTTTACTGGAAAGAGAGGTCTGGAAATGATCAAGCTAGTACCACATAATAAAAGTACATGGAACTATTTGAAAGGGATTTTGCAGGATTGTGATCTTTCCAAATATCCCAATCTATTAAATCAATTGCTTGATTTGCAACCAAGTCATAGTTCCCCCTACCTAATTGCCTTCCTTGTGGATATCTATGAAGATATGCTAGAAAACCAATGTGACAACAAGGAGGACATTCTTTTTTATTATTATTATTATTTTTTTATTATTTAAAGTATTACAAATAGTAGTACATGTATCTCCTTTTTTTCCCCCCTTTTCCTTCCCCCAGGAGGACATTCTTAATAAAGCATTAGAGTTATGTGAAATCCTAGCTAAAGAAAAGGACACTAGAAGAAAGGAGTATTGGAGATATATTGGAAGATCTCTTCAAAGCAAACACAGCACAGAAAGTGACCCACCAACAAATGTTCAGCAATAATACCATCTAGAAGAACTTGATAGACTGATTTTATTTTTTTAAGAGACTCTAATGCAGGAGTTTAAAACTAGAGTGATCATTCCCTGTGCCTGTAGTATAAAATATGCATCGCACAGGTATTGCTTTTTAACAAGAGCTAAGTACGATGTTCCTTGGGTGCTGCTGCCATGCAGACTAGCTCTAAGTAATTTGATTATTTTATAGCAAACTAATTTGGAGGGAGAAGGAAAAAAGTCCCATAAAGGTCCTTTTGTAGTCTTATCAACATTTACTTTAATCCCTTAGCATCAGCTCCTCCCTAAATGGTATATGCATCAGGATTTGCAGCATAAATGATTACAGATAACTTATATGTAATGGATATGAGGTAGCTTAAATTTTGGTTTAGGAAGCAAGGAATGCAATTGTTACTCAGAGCTGCTATGCCACACTCACAATATCTTGCTATTATTGTAACCAACTAATGCCAAAAGAATGGTTTTGTAATAAAATTATAGATGTATCAAAAGAAAAAAAAAAGAATCATGATAAGCCCTTAAATGTTGAGACAAAAGTAATAGTGTTTAATATGGGAATATTTTCTTAGATTGACCAAAATGCTAGGAATCTAATTTATCATGTAGGGATGACTTAGGTATGTCTTAATAGTGATTTGTTAGGATTAAGCCCCAGGCTAGTAAACATTTAGGCTTTGATGTTATCAATAATTCTATTGATAACAGAACAAGAGTGTGTCTCACACTTTTGGCATATCCTATATAATAAAACCCTAATATGCAAATCGACTGAACACAAAATGACCAGTCGCTATGATGCACACTGAGTACCGGGGGCGGGTGAGGGGGTAGTGGGCGGGGCAGACGCTCAACACAGGAACTGCCTCTGACTGGGAGGTGACTGGCAGCGGCGATTGGGGTACAGGGCCAGCCAGCAGGCGGCATTAGGCCGCTAGCCAAAGCAGGTGCCAGCAGGGGCCTCCCAATCGCCCCGCCCACTGGTCGCCCCACAGATGGCCCTGATTGCCGGCCAGGCCTACCCTATATATTGGGAACACTCTCTTAGGTTTAAACATTAAAACCTGGCAAGGCTACTCTAACACTGAAAAAAACAGGATGATACAGCGATAACGTGCATGGACTCTGGCTTGCACATTTTGTGGTCAGCCCTGATTCTGACACTTATAAATGTGTGACAAAGCCATTTACTTAACTTCTCTCTGCTTCAGTTTCTCCACCCATAAGATGGGGAAAATGGTACTACTGCCTCAGAAGGATCATGTTATATACTACTTTTTATAACCAGGGAAAAAATGTAGCTGCCTGTACAAAATGCATTTCACCTGTATGAAAAGTATGGTCACCGGTGCATGCAGAATGCCGTATTGTGAGAGGGATGTCCGACTGCTGGTTTAGGCCCGACATCCCCCAGGGGTCCTGGGTTGCGAGAGGACGAAGGCTGGGCTGAGGCTTCCCCACCCCCGGGCACGAATTTCATGCAGTGGGCCTCTAGTAACTTTATAAAACTACTTAATTTTGTTTGTTATAAGAAAAAATATTAAATATAGGTTATCCTTTTAAACATTGGCACTGTCTGATCTCTTTTTTATGTGTCCTTAGTACATAATTCTTAAGTAGACTGCTTTTGACTTTGGTGTTCACTTTCTAAAGTTAACTTTTAAAAAACATCCTTGACTCAGTGAAAAATGAAATTAGGGGTGCTTTAAATTTTGATCTGCCTTTCATTGAAATTGAAATTAATGCATTTTAATAGCAACACTATGGGTTTGCAGATGATTTGGGCTTAAATGTCCGTTATGCAATTTCTAGTGTTGAAACCTTGGTCAAGTATTTATTTAATCTCTTCTCCTTTTTGCTTTCTCTGTAAATGAGAATCTTACTTTTGTAGGGATATTAACATTAAATGGGATAAAGTAAGTAATATGTTGAATATAATTCTAGAAATGATAGTGATGGCTACTATTTTCATTAAATATGGAGTACAGGGCCATTTTCATTAAATACCCCTTTTTATGTTATTTGGTACATGTGTACAACTTTAAATAACTTTTAAAATATAGTTTTCATATTCTTGAAAATGATAACTATATTATCATTTTACAGTTTAAATAGGGCTCTCTTTATTTCATATGTTTAAGAATAAAATACTTGAACAGGTGATATTTTAGATCAGAATTTCTCAATCTCAGCACTATCAGCATTTTGGACCAGATAAATTTCCTTGTTGTGGCCTGTGCATGTAGGATTCCTGTTCTCTTCCTACTAGATATCAGTATCATCCTCCAGTTGTGACAAGCAAAATGTCTCCAGACATTGCCTATGTCCCAGGAGTGGGCAGAAACTTGCCTCTGTATGAGTTCTTTGCTTACGCAGTCAAAGCTGGTTAACTTGCTGCTTTGTAAGTTTACTCATTGGTTAATGTCAAATTCTCTTTTTGGAGATTCCCCTGCAGTGCTATTTCACTTTCTATTGAGAGGTAAAGGAAAAAAGGAGATGTTGTCCTGAAGGTCTTCCCTACTTAGATGTAATTTTAAAACTGGGAAAGGCTCCTTAGAAGCAACAATGCACTTCAACCAGCACTTCACCTCCCTAAAAGAAATCCAACGTCATAAAACTTGTTTCCATTTTTACCTGCTCTTATGAAAAATATATGCATAATGAGAGTTTCCTACATATTTAATATGCTTTAAGTAATATACAAATTGGCCGTGTGATCGATCCCTTTTACCATAAGTAAAAAATAGTATTTTAAAAGCAGCTTTTGACTATGTTGAATAAATTACACCCAGGATCTATTAGGCATATACAGGGTTGGAGGGAAAGTAAGTTTACAGTTGTTTGTATGGAAAATAACACAATAATAATAATACAAGAATAAACTCTGGCCCGGCCACTGTGGCTTAGTGGTTGAGTGAACGAGGAGGTCATGATGCGATTCCCGGTAGGGGCTGTGCAGGAGGCAGCTGGTCAATGATTCTCTCTGATCAGAGACAGATGTTTCTGTCTCTTCCTCTCTCTTCCTCTCTGAAATCAATCTATATATATAGAATAAGCTCTGTTTTTCATACTCACAACTATAAACCAACTTGTGTCCCGCCCTATATTTACCTATATTTTGGCACACTTTTCCTTTGGTATTTTATTAGCAATAAAAGGGAAATTGCATTTAATCTCATCCACATTTCTATTTTAATATAGATAAAAGTTTATAAACGTGTTAAAGTATATTTATTAGCATTAGACTATATTTTATGGACTAAGAAAGATCTCATGTAAAACTGTATCATGACCACTTTTCTGAGGTATTTTACTTATATACACCTTCCTTTTATACATATTTGCTGTCTGAAATTGTATAATGGCTTTTATTTAATGCATACTGCACTTTAAAAAATATAGTCTTGTATAAAATGAAGTCGTTTATTAAGTTGTCATCACTTAGCTGGCCTGTTGGTGTCACTGTGGCACAGGCAGTGAAATTACAAATGTTTTTGTGTCTCATGTTTCATTTTTCATTTGATTTCTCTTTTTAGTCTGAGCTAAGAGAGGCTCTGGTTAGAGTTTTCATATTCACATAGAGATTTTATGTATGAACCTATCATAGGGATTCTATGGCAGCACTTTAACATATGTTAATGTTGTGAGGTTTATTACTCTTTTATTCAGATGAGAGGCATAGGATAATGATCTTAAAATTATCACAGTTTATTTAGAGCAAAAATATTTTTGCTTCTTAATAAAAAGTAATTCATATTTTTTGAAGATTAGAAAAGTTCATGTCTAAGAATACAAATTACTCTTTGACTTGTAACTGCATGTTATAATTTATTGTTATACTGCTGGTCACAATATTAGATTAGAAATGTGCAATTTGTGGCATAAAATAAAGAGAAGAAGAAAATATTAGTTTCATATGATTGAAATTTCTTGTGAATTAAGTTATATTTGGCAGATTTAGAGAAATTACCTTAATAGGTATAGCTAAAAGGAAACTTTTCTTGTAGTTGGCCCAAAACTAAAATCCACAATTTAGGCTTTTTCACCTATGGACTTTTTCCTCTAGAAAAAATTTACATATACACAGGATACCAAGTTTTATATTCAATTTTAGGGAGTTTAGCACCCCCTAAACCCTGTCTTTGGATCCTTAGGTTTCCTGGATCTTAAAAACTCCTGATCTACAAGTTTTGAGTTAAATCACAGGATTTTAGTTAAGTGGGAGTACCTTTGAGATCCCCAAGTCTCACTACTTTTCCCAAGAGATTGGAATCACCTTTAGGGCAGAGGCAGTGTGTAGCACACAACACTGTTATGGTTAACAATAGTTGCTCGATAAAGGAGTGAATTCCAGTATAAGGACTTAAAATTTAACATGTTTTCTACTTCAGTCATCCTACCCTAGAGTTTGAATAGCATGTGTTGAGTATGTCTTCATAATATACAGTTTTTACCAAATGTGTATCTTAGACCCTTTTAGAGGTATGGCAGATGGTTTGCAAATGTTTTTCATTGTTTAAACCATGCAAACCTAGATTCATTTTAAATATTTACTTTTCAAGTATAAAATATATTCTTACTACTTTTACCAAAAATAAGTTTTAAAATAATGTGTTATTATATATACATCTATTAAATTAATTCTGGATTGGGATAGCTGTTAAAAATTATGAATAAATATACTTTTTAATGAAAGGCTGAAGCCTTACCTATCTTCATTATAATCCATAGATTGTACCTTTATTTATAAACAAATGCTATCATGAGTAAGTTTTTGACCTCTAGGAGGAATTTTTTGAATGTAGATACACACAAATTTTTCCAGTGATAGTCTTTGAATTAATTCAGCAGCATTAGACTTAAGACTCCAGTGGTTTTGCTTCCTGACTGATGACATGGTCCAAAGAGTGGCCATGCGAGTGCCAGTTGACTAAGTAGATAGGGCATGAAAGGTGAGAGACATTGGGATGAAGAGGTTAATGAAATATGAGACTAAAGTGTAGGTTGGGTTGTACTGTATTAGTCTAGCATACCTTTTACCTGCCCTCAGTTTTTGTTGGCTCTTTGTTCACAAATTACCAAACCTGAATCAAACTACCAACTTTAGGTTTTCTATAAGTATATGGAGGGGGTGAAATCATACACCTTTACAGATTGTTATTACTACAACCAGTTATTCTGCATCAACATTGGTAGGCAGGCTCATGCAACTGACTTGATTTTATTTTAAATATTTTATAATTTGTATTTAAAAAATAAAGCAACAAACTATATACCATGCTATTAGTAGACTACGTTTTTGATGAGCTGTGAAGATTCAGTATAGACACCTTGTATATCAGTTTGGAAGAAATTGCAAACTGAACATAGAATCATTCCCTGAAAGTGTGCCCAGTGACATGCAAAGGGTTTAGAACACCCAGGATAATGGTAAGAGTTGGGATAGAGCAGAAGACTTGGATATGCCAGAGCCCCCAATAAAGATTTGGGGTTGACTGGAAAGATGGTAGCTGACAATGATAAGGTGGTGAAGAGGGCAGTGAGGTAGGGTGGCCCACAAGGAAGTGGGGACTGGGGTCAGTACTGATAGGAAAGCAATTCTCTACAACAGAGTTCCTCAAAATGTAGACAAAGGATTACCCGCATCAGAATCACTGGGCTTACTTATTTGAATCACTAGGCTCCACACTCCAACTTAATGAGAATCCCAGCAGGCAGCTACTAGTAAGAAGAATCTGCATTTTTAATAGGTTTCTCAGGTCATTCCTACCCAAACTAAAACTTGAGACTGGTAGTTGAGAAGTACTGTGGAGGGCTGAGAAAAAGCTGACCCTGCCTTCTAGCTACTTGATAAGTAGAGTGTTGGAGAATAATCAGCTTTGACTCAAGCTAATGGTGGAGAGGGGGCAGAGAGGCCACTATGAGGAGGTTAAGGGTGTTGCAGTTCGTTTACAGTAGAATTGGGATGTGGAGGTCTGTTTGAATAATAGTTTTGCTTCTGGCAGATATTCCTTATAGGCAGCTAACCATTAAAACAGCAGAGGGAAATTTTAAATTAATCAAAATTCACAGAACATTTAACATAATTTTAAAATATTTTTCTTTAACAATTATATTATGTAAATGCTTTGGAAAGTTTTACCCATTTTGAAGAATGAGATAGGATGTTTAAATTGAGGAAATTACTTAGTAAATGAAGTATTATTATTATATCTGCTAGATGATAGAAATAATAAAGGGAAACAAGGTTGATACACAACCTTAGTTGATCTTAGTGAGCTTACAGCCAATAGGGAAAGAGGATGTAGACAAATTAATTTTACCATGTGAAGTGATATGCTAGGCCAGGTATAGCATGGTCTGGGAACTGGTAGGAGGAATATGGAAAGATCACCTGAGGAATTGCTGTCCAAGCTGAATTTGAAGGATGAGCTAGCCAGATGAAGAAGAGTGAAGAATGTTCCCCCTTTAGAGGCAACTCTAAAGCCCTGAAAAAGGTGTAAGACCATAAAATTAAAATTAATTCACTATTGTTCAAGTGGAGAATATGGGGGCAGATGTGTAAGAAATGAGGCAGGCAGAGAGGGAAGTAGGGACCAGATCCTGAAAAACCTTAAAACCATGTTGAGGAGTATGGACTTTACCTAAAAGCTAAATAGAGAGTGGTCCTAAATGACATAAAAATGGAAGTGTCTCAGTCTGATTTGCTTTGTAGAAGTTGTCTCTGCCTGCAGTTTGAAGAGTGAATTTCAGGAGTGACACGACTAGAAACAAGGGAGAAAATTAAATAGATCAGTTTGGTCACCAAGGGAGGAAAGGAAGCAAGACGTAGGACTTTTCTCTTGTAGAGAAACTAGAACCAGTAAAGAGCACCAAGACATTTTTAAAGATGTAGATAGGAGGAAAACTGGGAGAATATAGTGTAAAGAAACTAAGGGAGAAGAGAGTTCTGTAATTTACAGAATACTTGGAGAATCCTTACAGATTGTTGGTAGTTACAGTATACATTTTGAGAGTTACTCCTTTATTCAAGATTTCTCCTCACCTCAAGTAATTAATAAATCTCTAATTCTGCTTACCTCTTGTAGTGTTGTGCACCTTCTTAAGGATGTGTATTTTAAAGCAAATTTGCTGAACATTTTGTGTTCTGTATGTGTTGGTCTTGCACTAAATTTAGTTCAAAAGCAGATCTCATTCTTGTCTTACCTCAGTTAAAATATGCAAAATGGAGGCAAATTATTTTGGTTTGAAATAAGCACCCCTCATAGTTTTATGGAAGATGTTATTATAAATGTTATTTTGTATCTTTTGAAAAGGATTTAAAGTATACATGAAACTTTATTGCCAAAAGCATTTTATTTTATTTTAGCTTAGTTATTTGAAATTTTATTTTTAAAAACTATTAAATACTGCAGCACTATCCTCATAACTTGAATAGGAAGTTAACTTCAGGTTTATTCCACTTCATTGTACAATTATTAAGCACAGCTTTGCAAAGTCTTAAACTTTGAGTTGAATGTCAGTGACATAAAAATGCAAATAAGAGATTTTATGTTGTTGGTTATGAATGGGCTCATTGTCTCTCAAATGTACTCTGGAAACTATAGGACTGAATACAGTAGCAGATACTTGAAATGTTACTAAGCTAGGCACAGCCTTATAACTGAGATACTTTTTTTAAGAAAATGTGAAGGTTAATATAAAGACACATTTTAAGTTCTTAGAACTATGAGGTTAAATTATATTATTTAGAGAATATATATTTTATCAAAAAACCAGTCAACAAGCTTATAAAATACTGTAATGTCACAAATCATCTATTCCTCTCACATAATACATATTATTTTGTGTTTCACTTAGCTGTCAGACTACTGTCAAAATGGTAACTGTATTCAGAATGTGAATGGACCCATCTGTTCCTCTTTTGGTTAGAATCCTTCTATTAGTAACAGTTTAGGCACAGGGAGGCCTAAGTGCTTTTCAGATTTTACATCTGTTTTACATAAAGAACGTGGGGTTTTTTCTGGAAGCACTTTTGTTTGTTGAATAAAGGACCCCTGGGAGATGTTGGGTGAGATGTAATATCCTCAGACAACTAGAAGTTGTTTCTTCTGGAGGCCATGTATGAGAAAATGGAAGGTGTCCCTGTAACTTCTTGAAAACGCAGGTGATCAGGGATAGCCATTGTATTTACTGTTCAACCAATTACTAATTCCCCTCTATCCAACTACTATTACTATTATATCTCTTTTTTGGAAGTTTATACATTTTTGTGATAAGACAGATAATTCAAATACGTATTGTTCTCTCAGGTAAGTTCCAAGAATACAGTAAACACAACTTTTTGGACCTCTGTGCCATTTGTATGTTGTTTCAGTTCTTAGCTCAAAATGGATCAAAGATTTAAATGGTAAGTGCTAAAACTATAAAACTCTTAGAAGAAAAACATAGATGTGAATCTTAATGACCTTGTACTAGGCACTTTAGTTTCTTGGATGTGGTACCAAAAGCACAAGCAACAACAACAAAATAGATAAATTGGACTCTATCAATTTGTAAAACTGTTGGGATTCTAAGGACACCATGAAGAAGAAAGCGAAAGGCAGCCCACAGAAATAATGTTTACAAATCATCCTATCTAATAAAAAAGTAATATGCAAATTGACTGTCACTCCAACACACAAGATGGCTGCCCCCACGTGGACACAAGATGGCCGCCACAAGATGGGCAGTTGGGAGGGACCAGGCCTGCAAGGGAGGGCAGTTGGGGGCGATCAGGCCAGCAGGGGAGGGCAGTTGGGAGGGACCAGGCCTGCAAGGGAGGGCAGTTGGGGGCGACCAGGCCAGCAGGGGTTACCAGGCTGGCAGGGGAGGGCAGTTAGGGGCAATCAGGAAGGCAGGCAGGCAAGCAGTTGGGAGCCAGCAGCCCTGGATTGTGAGAGGGATCCCAGATTGGAGAGGGTACAGGCTGGACTGAGGGACACCCCCCTCCCCCAAATTTCACGCACCGGGCCTCTAGTATATATGATAAAGTATTTGTGTCTTACAACAACTCAATAGTAAAATGATAAATGACCCAACTAAAACTAGCACCAAAGATTTGAATAGATATCTCTCTGAAGAAAATATACAAATGGCCAATAAGCACATGAAAAGATGCTCAACATCATTAGTCATTAGGGAAATGCAAATCAACACTACATTGAGATGCTACTTCATAGGATGGCTATAATGAAAACAATAGATAATAACAAGTGTTGGTGAGGATGTGGGGAAATTAGAATGCTCAAACATTGCTTTGGGGAATGTAAAATGGTGCAGCCATTTTGGAAGGTAGACAGTTCCACAAAAAGTTAAACATAGAATTGCCATATAACTCAGCCAGAAACATGTACACTAATGTGGATAGCAACATTATTTGTAATAGGCAATAAGTGGAAACAGTCCAAATGATGATCCATCAGTTAATGAATAGTTAAACAAAATGTGCTATACCATACAATGGAATATTATTCAACCATCGAAAGAAATTAACTGCTGCCCAGTCGGTGTGGCTCAGTGGTTGAGTACAGACCTATGAACAAGGAGGTCACAGTCCAGTTCCCAGTCGGTCACATGCCCAGGTGGAGGGCTCGATCCTCAGTGGAGGATGTGCAGGAGGCAGTCGATCAATGATTATCTCTCATCATTGATGTTTCTCTCTCCCCTTCTCCCTTCCTCTCTGAAAAAAATAATGAAATAAATATTTTATTCAAAAAGAAATGAACTGCTGATGTACAGGGTGGGGTAAATGTAGGTTTACAGTTGTTCATATGGAAAATAATACAATAATTAATAAATAATAAAACAAGAATAAACACTGTCTTTCACATATTCACAACTGTAGACCTACTTTTGCCCCACCCTGTATGCTGCAATATGAATGAACCTTGAACTCAATATGCTAGAAGACAGATACTATATGATTTCACTTATATGACTGTCCAGAATAAGCAAACCCATAGAAACAGAAAGGAGATTAGTGGTTCTCAGGGGCTGGGGAAAGGTAGGAATGAAAAGTAGCTTCTACTGGGTGCAGAGTTTCTTTTTGGAGTGATGGAAATCTTCTAAAACTAGTGGTGATGGCTGTACAATTCTAAATAAATTTTATGGCATGAGAATTATATTTCGATGATGTGAATTCAACGTACAGTGAATACCTAGTTGTCTATCATTCAGTTAAGAAATAGAACATCATTGTTACCTTTTAAGTCATTGTTCTTTCTCGATATGGCCACATGGCTCACTCTGTCACTTCTTTATCCAGCATTCTACCCCCATTTTACCTCCTCAGAGAGACCTTCCCAGAGTGCCCCACTTAAAGTAGTACCCTCTGCCTATCACTCTGTGTCTATCATCCTGCCTTTAAACACACACACACACACACACACACACACACACACACACACACACACAAAAACAAAAAAACCCTCATTGAGTCCTTACTGCTTATTTCCAGAACTTTTTATTACTTAATGTATTATTATACAAGTATTTGTTTACTATCAGTCTCCTCCCTGTAGTGTCCAAAGCAGTGGCTGTCCTGAAGGTGGTGCTCATCAAATGTTGGTTCCGTTTGTAAATAAATCCTTGTGTTTCAGAGCTCAGGCAGTACTTCCTTCTTTTCTAGTTAGTTCTCATGGACTTAGTCCCTATTCTGAAGTCCTCTGATACTTACTGTCTTTACTTTGGTACTAAGTTCAACTTTTACGTTAATGTTTGTATATCTTGTCTCTCCAGTCAGGCAAGAACTATATCTTTTTATTTTCCCAGAAAGTCTAACATATAGTAAGAGTAAGCAAATACTCATTAAATTAAATGTGAAAATAAACCTATTGTTATGGCAGCTTCTTAATCTAGAGATGTTGAGACATAAATCCTTTAGTTCACTCAACAAATTCATTTATTTATTCAACAAATATTTATTGAACAAGTCCTGGGCAATATTTAAGGTGCTAAATATATAGCATAAACAAAATAGGCAATCTCCCTGCTCTCATGAAGTTTACAGTATAGTGAGAGGAGAAAAAATAAATATGCACATAATGTATTTCTTAGTGAAAACTGCTATGAGAAAAATAAAACAGAATAGGGAGTTCCTGTGTGAAAGTTGTGGGAGTTGCTATTTTATACTTTGTTGGAGGGAAGCATCTCTGGCTAAGGAAGCAAGCCCTGTGGATTTCTGGTAGAAGAGCATTCCGGAAGAAAAACACAACAGGACAAAGGTTCTGAAATAGAGGTAGGTTTATTGTTTTTGAAGAAACAGTGTGGCTGCAAGCCTGAGAGGCTAGTAGATGACGTCAAATCATGTAATCCCTTAAGAACATTTAATGGTCTGGGTTGTAAGTCAAGTGAGATTGGGGGCTGTTAGAGAGATTTTATAGGGGATACCTTTGGTTGATAGGTGGAGTTAGAGCCATGTGTCATGGACAGAAGCAGGCAGACCAGTTGGGAGGCTCTTGGAGTAATCCGGGTGAAATATTATACTAGCTTATATTAAGGTGGAAGCAGTGGAGGTGGAGAGAGTTGGTTTGATCCTGGATATATTTTGAAAGTAGATCTAATAGCATCTGATGATTGTCTGGATGTGGGTATGAGATAAAAAGGGGAGTCAAAGATAAGTCCTAAGATTTTTGGCTAAGCTTTTGGTAAAAGAGATGCCATAAACTAAAAGGAGTGGAAACTATAGGTGATGTTATTTTGTTTTGTTCTCTTTTTTTGCGGGCGGCAGGGTGGGGGGGGTGGAGAGGGGGAGGGCGGTTAGTGTATAATCAGTAAGTTTGTACATAAAAGTTTGAGATGCCTATTTGAAATCCAAGTGGTAATGACAGGTATGATATATTGTAAGGTTAGATATATTGGAGTTAAAGAGATAGGCTCAGTAAGGCACATAAATTTGTAGTTGTCAATGTATAGATGATTTTCAAAGCCAGAAAAATCATTATGATCACCAAAGAAATTAATATAGGAGAAAAAGTCCTCAGACTGAACCCTCGGGCACTCCAGGATTTGGAGGTTGGGGAGATGAGGAGCAATAACTGAAGGAGACTATAGGACATATCAGACAGAGGAAGATCAAGAGTGCCTTAAATTTGGGGAATGCAAGTGTAACAAGGAGAGAACATCACCTGTGTCAGATGCTGTTTGATAAATCACCGGAGACGAGAATTGATCTCATTAGTTATTTAGGGTCCACCATACCAATCAGGTAATTGCCCAGGCAAAATTAATAAGTTTCTCAAGAAAAACCCTCTCAACACTTGTTAGTTATGAGAGACTGTATCTGTTAAGTTTTGAATTTGCAAATTAGAAAACTCAAAATGTTCTGAGTTTTCAAAGTATAACTGTACATTGTATATAGTGGGGTAGAATATTAGGAAAGAATTTTAAAGACATATTTACTTTTTTTTAGCGCATCACTAACTTATCATTATTGTGGGAAACCAATAAGACCTATTAATAGAATCTGAAATAGATTATGAAATTAGAAAATTCCTCAGATCCTAGCCCAGTGGTCAGTAAACTCATTAGTCAACAGAGCCAAATATCAACAGTACAACGATTGAAATTTCTTTTGAGAGCCAGATTTTTTAAACTTCTTCTAACACCACTTCTTCAAAATAGACTTACCCAGGCCGTGGTATTTTGGGAAGAGCCACACTCAAGGGGCCAAGAGCCGCATGTGGCTCGCAGCCGCAGTTTGCCGACCACGGTCCTAGCCAAAGGAAAGACAGGACTTTTAATTAGAAATCTATGCCTCTTGGCTTTCTCTCTCTCACTTTTTTTTTCTTTTCTTTTTTTTTTTTTTGCTATAAGGCTGATGTTGAATATTATAAGTTCCAACTATAGGCTAATTTGCTTAATGTAAATTTAATGAGCAAGAAATTTTCTTTTTTGACACTGTTCAAAGTCAGAGAAGCCATGTTTACTGAGCTAACCTTGAAAATTAATATTGCAAGTTGATGACTTGTTTATACTGATCATTAGCCAGACTCATTATGATTATATTACACATCAGTCAATTTTTTAATATTAAATAGGCCTTTTTAGTCATCTTAATTCTGTTCTCTAAAATGATTTTCCTGATGTATCAATAAATTAGAAAATTCAAAATTGAATTTTAATACCTTCCTGCTACTTAGTTCTAGAATAATGAAAGTAATCTGTACCTCTTACTAGCAAATCTTGCTGCGTTTGCTGCTGTTATACATCATTATAGAATGATGTTACAGCATAAGGGAATACTACACAGTAGAGAGAAACATCATTTAATATGTGATTAAAAGAACACAGTTATCCTAAACTGTTAATGTGGTGTGAGGTTTTCACACAGATTTTCTTTTTTATTCAAACATTGCTAAGGATTTGAAGCATTCATTACCAGCTGGACTTGGTCTCTCAGAAACCCAAATTACATCTCATGGCTTTGACAGTACCAAAGAGGGGGTTACTGAAGCAGGAGCATATCAAGGTAAGAGCCCATGTATTTTTAAAGATGGCTGGGGTTAAGGATGGGAGGTCATCAAATGCTACCTTTATTAAAAAGCATAAGAATTGAGTCCTTTAATTCAATGATAAAACACCAATTATAAGCATATTCCTTTTTCTCGTCAATTTAATGATTTAGGAATTGTTTTAGTAGTAGTCTTGATATAAATAGATCAATGTGCATGATTTCACTGATTACTAATTAGGAATTATTTTATTTATTTATTTTTCCATCACCATTTATCCCCTTTGTGCTCTCTTAGGAATTGGTTTTAAATTACTGAAATAAAAACTCAAAAATTATATCAAAATGCAGATTTAAATGATTTTAGCTTATAAGCACAACATGTATTGCTATTAGTCAATATTGATTTGTATAAATACATATTTTCTATATCAAAGCAATTAAGAAAATAAAACTTTTATTTTTTCCAACTATGCATGTTGTATAGGACATCTCCAACACCACCATTAGATTTAGTAATTTGCTAAGAGGACTCAAGGGATTCCTTGAGTTAGGATTATTTCAGCAAAAAAATACCAAGTACAGTTAGCAAAGGTAAAGGATGCCTGAGGTGAAGTCTGAGGGAACTAGGCATAAGCTTGAGAGGGTCTTCTCCCATTGTAGTCACATGGGCCATGCTTAAATTTCCCCAGCAGAGTTGTGACACACGTGTTACTAAACAGGGAAGCTCATTAGAAACTCAGTGCCCAGGATTTTTACTGGAGAATGCTCCATAGGACCCTCTGCCTAGCATGTACCAACATTCTAGGCTCCCAGAAGGAAAGCAGGTATCTAGCATAGATACATTGTGTCAACAGTTTAGGCACGGTGAGCCTGTTTTACCAATCTGGGAATGGTTGGAATCTTAACCAAATTTAAGTTCCCAGACACCATTCAAAGGCCAATCTTATGAGCTAGTCTTTTTAAAAACAAGCAATTAGACTTGCTGTGTTAATTCTTCTGCACATCAAATATATATGTCTATTTTTACTATAAAGGACAAAGTTGCATCCTTTGTAATGCTCTTGCCCATAACAACCTTTTATTTTTATTTACTTATTTTTAAATATATTTTATTTTATTTTTTTACAGAGAGGAAGGGAGAGGGATAAAGAGTTAGAAACATCGATGAGAGAGAATCATCGATCAGCTGCCTCCTGCACACCTCCTACTGGGGATGTGTCCACAACCAAGGTACATGCCTTTGACTGGAATCGAACCTGGGATCTTTCAGTCCACTGAGCCAAATCGGTTAGGGCCAAAACAACCTTTTAAAAGTGTTTTTTTCATTTTCTCATGAGTGAAAGAAAATAAAACCATGTAAATATTTGGGTGTAAAAAATGGGTTTTCTTGCCCTGGTCATTGTGGCTCAGTTGGTCGGGTGTTATCCTGTGCACTGAAAAGGTTGCTGATTTGATTTCAGGTCAGGGTACATACCCGGGTTGCAGGTTTGATCCTCAGTTGGGGCACATATGGAAGGCAACCAATTGATGTTTCTCTCTCATATAGAAGTCTGTCTGTCTGTCTGTCTCTCCCTCCCCCCCCCCGCCCCCCCAAGTATTTCCTTGGGTGAGGATTAAATAAATAAATAAATAAAATATTTACTTAAGCTTTAAATCATTCAATTATGGGACTTTAATTCCATTCTAGTAATTTATTTTTAAAAAGCAGAGTCTAGGTAAAGTTCTGTTTAGACATGCTCTTACCAAGTTTCTTCTTATAGTTATGTGTCTTGTTTGGTCTTAAGAGTTCGATGAAAAATGTATTCAGGAACTCAGCCTGCTCACATCCATTTATTATTTAGTTCATTCCTGCAAGAAAGCAAATATATTAATTTCAGGTGTGTTTTTTAAAAAATATGTTTTTATTTACTTTAGAGAGAGGAAGGGAGAAGGATAGCGAACATTGACTGGCTGTCTCCTGCATGCCCCTACTGGGGATCAAGACTGCAACCTGGGCATGTGCCCTGACTGGGAATCAAACCGTGACCTCCTGGTTCATGGATCGATGCTCAACCACTGAGCTACTCCAGCCAGGCTATTAATTCCCGTTTTTGATACTAGTTTTTGAATATTTTAAAGGCAATGTTAGTAAATTTATATTAAAAATGTGCAATATGTGGAGGAGGAAAAGGATTTTCACAGTTAAATGTCTATCCTTTTCAGGTTCCTCAGCACCACCATTGCCATCTGTTATGTCTCCTAGCAGGGTTGCAGCTAGTCAACTGGCTCAACAAGGAAGTGATTTAATTGTTCCTGCAGGTATTCACTGCACTCATTGGATAAAGCACTTCTTGCTACTGCTGAAGCTAAACTAATTCACTCAATTTCATAATCACTTGCTTAATACTCTTAGGTGTGTGTTATTCTGACTTTTTTGGTGGCTGCTGCTTTTTCTTTTTCTTTCTTAGCATTAAGGGAGATAATCATTCTAGCCATATATCTTTCTGGCTTTTAAAAGTTATTAACTATATCTCATACCTGAAATTTAATTCACTTTAAGATTTAAAAACATTGTAAATTTTGATTCCTTTTAAATCATCCTTTCTTTGTTCTGGGAAATGTAGGTTCACTTACTTGATCCTAAACTCTCAACTTTGCAGCTCTGCTCTCTGTTTTCAAGTTAAACAAGAAAGGCGTCTTCAACAGTTGGGTTGTTCATTGTTTGGAAGGGGTCATGTGTCTTCCTATTTTCAACCTCAGCTTACAGATAGTTTGCAGACTATAACAAAATACTATGTAATTTACTAGTTTTGCCCAATGAAAAATACTTGGGAAAAAACAACACCATTTCTTTGCACTGAATTTGTTCTCCACTTTAATATTTCTGGACTATAAAAATAGGAAAAAAACTGAACACCATATTTCTTTTTATATGACATGTTAACATTTTGTATTTTTTAAAATATATTTTATTGATTTTTACAGAGAGCAAGAGAGAGGGATAGAGAGTTGGAAACATCGATGAGAGAGAAACATGGATCAGCTGCCTCCTGCACACCCCCTAATGGGGATGTGCCCGCAACCAAGGTACATGCCCTTGACCGGAATCGAACCTGGGACCCTTGAGTCCGCAGGCCGACGCTCTATCCACTGAGCCAAACCGGTTTCGGCAACATTTTGTATTTTGTTTCTATGAGAATTTTGGTTTTTTTTTATATACATCATTTAAAAAATATATTTCTTTATTGGTTTCAGAGAGGAAGGAAGAGGGAGAGAGAGATAGAAACATCAATGATGAGAGAGAATCATCAATCGGTTGCTTCCTGCACACCCCCCACTGGGGATCGAGCCCGCAACCAAGGCATGTGCCCTTGGCAGGAATCGAACCCAGGACCCTTCATTCCACAGGTCGATGCTCTATCCACTGAGCCAGGCTGGATAGAGCTATATACATCATTTTTTATTTTAGATTATGCTAAAGCTGTGGTAAAAGCTGGTCTGGCTATAGGAGTGAGAAAATAAATTTTTGCTGACTAATTTTCTTAAACCATCTTACCTAATAAAAGAGAAACATGAAAATTAACCATCAGCCAAAACCGGTTTGGCTCAGTGGATAGAGCGTCGGCCTGCAGACTGAAAGGTCCCAGGTTCAATTCCGGTCAAGGGCATGTGCCTTGGTTATGGGCACATCCCCAGTAGGGGGTGTGCAAGAGGCAGCTGATCGATGATTCTCTCTCATAGATGTTTCTAGCTCTCTATCTCTCTCTCTTCCTCTGTAAAAAATCAAAAAAATATATTAAAAAAATAAAATGTTGAAAATTAACCATCACTCCGCTACGCCCACAGCCAATCAGAGTGAGTATGCAAATTAACCCAACAAAGATGGAGGTTAATTTGCATATGCAGGCACAGAGAGGTGTGACGCCTGCTATGAGGGGAAGGGGGACAGTGGAGGGAGCTACTCGAGTGGTGCTCCAGACAGAAGTGAGGACTTCCTGGCTCCAGGCACCCGGGAGCGGGGATGTGCTGACTCCCAGGTGGCCGGGGAGCGGGGACTTGCTGGCTCCGGGGCGGCTGGGGTGGGGAACAGGGACTTGCTGGCTCTGGGCGGCTGGGAGTGAAGCCAGGGGCCTATTCTTGCACGAATATCGTGCAACGGGCCTCTAGTTTGTTATAACTTTTTATCTTATTTCATTTTTCTTCTAAAATTATTATAAAGTTTTTATCCCAAGTCATTAGTATCATAAATGTTTAATAAATATTTTCTTTTTTGAAAAATATTTTACAATTAAGAATTAGATAGTTGTTGCATTGTTTTTATGTCAGGGCATCAGACTGCCTTTAGTAATTATGTGTGTTTTTTTGATGGAGGAGGGGGTGTCTCTTAATAAAAAGAGGTACAATGTAGGTCTTGTTTTAACCCAGCCTTTCATACTGGTGGTAAGATATTTTTAATGATTGTTTGAAATTTGAATTGTATTTTTAAATCCTCCGTAATTACAGTAACATTCTATTGTTGTCTGGTTTACATTGTACAGTGAAAGGAGATCACAATGTGAGGGTATGTGGCCTTTCAGATTTTTACTGACACAGGTCATTAGGTTATAAGATTAATTGTGGAAATTTTATTTTTCTTCAAGTAAAAAGCACTTGTTTAGAAAAGAAGGCTGATTGCAGCTTTTTTTTTTTTTTTAAAGATGACAAGCACATGGCATTTGTGTTTAATAGAAATATTTTTTAAGAGTTAGGAAATTATCTTCAATGATTCCAGGAAGTTGTAGACCTTCAGTTTGTGGGAACCTTCTCATTTTTTTAAATGCATAAGTAGTTTAATTTGAACAGCATCAGTGTTTTTGTTTTTGTTTTTCCCTACTTGTCATTACCTGGTTTGTGTTTTTATCTTTTGTGTTTATGATCATGTAGGTGGCCAGAGAACACAGACAAAAAGTGGACCAGTTATTTTAGCAGATGAAATTAAAAATCCCGCAATGGAAAAGTTAGAACTTGTTAGAAAATGGAGTCTAAACACATACAAGGTTTGTAATTTTTTAATGTTTCCACCCTAACTAGCTCTAGGAATTTATATTTATGTTATTCAAATTATTTTGCAATTGTATGAACACGTAAGAGAGCATAATGCTATCTAAAAATGAAATTACAATTGAAAAATGAAGTATTTTGTTTTATTATTGACCTTTATATAAATGTAGTTTAAAAAGCCAGTAGGAAAGGGTAAAAGAAAAACTACTAAGATGCTTATTAATTGATAGATAGAAATATATTGCCTTGGAATATATTTAGTTGTAGGACTGCTATAGATATGTTTGTCCCCACCTCCCTCTTTTTGATATTTCGTAGTAGCGATTTTCAAATCTTTTTCATCTCATGACACACAAAAACTAATTGCTAAAATCCTGTGGCACACCAAAAAATTTATTTTTTGCTGATCTGACAAAAAGAGATATAATTTTGATTAATTACCACCAGACGGCTATTGTTATATTGGCTGTTGTCATTTTTTTTTATTTGACAAACTAAGGGAAAAGAGGTCAGTGCCTTTGACTAAATAGTCAAGCATTGCATGTTTTAAACATTCTTGCAGTGTCTGCTGCAGCACACAGGAGAGTCTAGACTACCTATCAAACTGTTAATAGTAGTTCTCTAATATTTAGTGGGATTAAAAGAAGAAAGAAGAAATTCATGTTTTATTTCCCTCATTTGAATTTTACAACAAATATTAATTCTAATCAAAACTTTGAAAGAGATGATAAAAGAGCATATTTGCTATTTAAAAAATTGTAATACTGTACTTATTTACTACTTATTAGAACTTCTTTCTTCACTTTAAATGATGAGGAGTATATTAATACCCTGTAGGTTATTCATAAAATATATTATTGAGTAGTGAAATTGCTTATAATTTTTTACTTCTAACAAAAAATACTAGAAAATGTATTCTAGTATGCTCTGAAATTAGGTATTTTTAAAAAGTATAAATTTTTTTATCATTATTTCTGAGGCAGAATGGAATAATTAAATTTAACTCTATTTGAGCAAAAGTAAAAGAGTTCAGAAATCTCTAATCTCCTTTCTTCTCCTCTCTCACCCCTCTCTCTCTTTTCTCCCTATTCCCCCCAGTTCCAACCTCTCTTCTTTTCTTTTTTTTCCCCCCTTTCTTCCCTTCATTCCTCCTACTTACACACATACACATGGTGATTTAAGGGGAAGATAAAAGGAGGAAAGTCACGAAACCAATAGAAGAGTGTAATTTGGTATTATTATTCCTTAGTAATTAATAGTCCAGTACTGTTTTTAAATCAATGCTAAGTATCTCAGTTGTTTTAAATAAGCTACCAAGTGCATTAAGCTTAAAATACGATTTTATGAGAGAGCTTATATGGTAATATATAAATTAGCTAGATAAGTCTTAAAACTTCCTCTGATTAGTAGTAGTTATTAGACATGTCTGGTAAATTTACTTTCTGAGTCCTAATGAACTTGTAAAAGGGCACTGACAGTTTTCAGTTTGTTAGTCTGCCTTTTGTGAAGCCAAAAATGATATACACCATATGCTCTAGCATTTTACTTTGGGTTGCTTTTTTTTTTCTTTTGTTCCTTTTTTTCTTCCTAAACAAAATGCATCTTTTCACTTTTAGTGCACTCGGCAAATTATCTCTGAAAAGCTAGGCCGTGGGTCAAGAACTGTGGACCTTGAACTTGAAGCTCAGATTGATATATTAAGGGATAACAAGAAAAAGTATGAAAATATTCTAAGACTTGCTCAGACATTGTCAACCCAGCTTTTCCAGATGGTACATACACAAAGGCAACTTGGAGATGCATTTGCTGACCTGAGTTTGAAGTCACTAGAACTCCATGTAAGATTATTTTAAATAACTATGGGGCGGGAGGAGGTGAGTGGCAATAGGAATATTCTAAGAGGTAGTTTGTTACATTTCTGATTTGCTGAAGTCTTAAATTGCAATCTTGAGGGTTTTTTAAAGATATCCTATATAATAAAACCCTAATATGCAAATCGACCGAATGATGGAATGACCAGTTGCTATGATGCGCACTGACCACCAGGGGGCAGACGCTCAATGTGTTGAGCGTCTGCCCCCCAAGAGAGAGGCGACCAGTGGTGGTGGTGGTGATCATGGGGACAGGGTTGGCCAGCAGGCGGTGCCAGGCCACCAGCCAAGGCGGGTGCCAGTGGGAGTCCCCCAGATTGCCCCGCCTGCCAGTTACCCCACAGAGAGAGGCGACTGGTGGCAGGGGGCAGGACTGGCGAGTAGGCAGCACCAGGCTGCCAGCCAAGGCGGGTGCCATCGGGGGGCCCCCCAATTGCCCTGCCTGTCGGTCGCCCTACAGAGGGAGGCGACTGTAGGCGGCAGGGGACAGAGCTGGTCAGTGGGTGGCGCCAGGCCACCAGCCAAGGTGGGTGCCAGCGGAGGCCCCCTGATCACTCCACCTGCCGGTCGCCCCACAGATGGCCCTGATTGCCGGCCAGACCTAGGGACCCTACCCTATATATTGGGAACAGTCTCTTAGGTTTAAACATTAAAACCTGGCAAGGCTACTCTAACACTGAAAAAACAGGATGTTGCAGCAACAACATGCATGGACTCTGGCTTCCACATTTTGTGGTCAGCCCTGATTCTGACACTTATAACTATGTGACAAAGCCAATTACTTCTCTCTGCTTCAGTTTTTCCACCCATAAGATGGGGAAAATGGTACTACTGCCTCAGAAGGGTCATATTCTGTACTACTTTTTATAATCAGAGCAAAAAAATGTAGCTGCCCATACAACAGCAAGATGCCTTTTACCTGTATGAAAAGTATGGTCACTGGTGCATACAGCATCCCGTATTGTGAGAGGGATGTCCGACTGCTGGTTTAGGCCCGATATCCCCTGAGGAGTCATGGATTGCGAGAGAACGCAGGCTGGGCTGAGGGGACCCTTCCCCCCACCCCCGTGCATGAATTTTGTGCACCAGGCCTCTAGTCTAGTATAATTTTTAAGAAGGCCAGACTGACCTGTGTCAACATAGTGAACCAGTTGTACTCTAGAGATGTCAGCTGGAGGCTTCAGGGAAAGGGAACTTGATTGGAGGGAAGGAAATGGAATACTCAGCCTGCCTGAACCTAGAAAGAGTCATAGCTCTGTAGAGCTGGGTGTGGATAAAACGTAAATCTGGGCATCTATTGAAAATTCACTCTTACCTAGTCTCCTATTGTCTTGAACAAATAGTAACTTGCTTGACTGGATTTGCGATATACTTTTACTGAATCATTTGTATAAATTGTGAGTCTTAGAATGAAATTATTTTTCTGCATACATTTCTACTCAGCAAAACATTTCCAACAATTTCTTACAATACCTTAAGTGACTCCTTTTATGTCTTTTTTTTTCTCACCTAAAGGTACATAAATCCCTTGCATACAGACTTCTAACTTGAAGAGTTAGATAATATAGAGTATTAAATCATTTCATAATATCTAGAAACTTGGACAAAGAAAGCTGGCTAGAGATGGCAACATATATCATAATAGTGAAAAATACTGATTTTCAATTCTGAGTCAGACAAAAAGAACTAATTAATATTTAGAAAGTAGGATAATCATAACAGCTGCAGTTTTGAGTGTCTACAATTGTAATACACTGAATGCATTATAATCATTATATCATGTAATTTAATGAACAACACTGCAAGAAATGTTATCCCCATTTTATAGATGAGGAAACTGAAGCCAAGAGAGGTTAGGTGATTTTTATAAGATCATGAATCAAATAAAAGGTAGAACTGGAATTTATATCCTGGTCTATCTATGTTTCTCCATGAAGCTATTTAAAGTGGAATCTTTATGCCTGTCAGCATAACTATTATTGCTCGTCTCACATTCAGTTCTTATAAGTATATCTCTAGTGACACATGATCTCTCTCATCTAGGGGAAATGATGAACAACATAGACTGATGAACAAGAACAGAACCAGAAACAAGGAGGCATCGATCGGACTATCTGGCCTCAGAGGGAGGATAGGGGAGGGTGGGGGGAGGGGGGAGAGATCAACCAAAGGACTTGTGTGCATGCATATGAGCCTAACCAATGGCTAAGTTCAACAGGGGGTTGGGGCATCCATGGGGAGGGGTGTGGGATGGGAATGGGGGGATGAGGACAAATATGTGACACCTTAATCAATGAAAAAATTAAAAAAAAACACACCTCAATAAATAAATAAATAAATAAATAAATAAAGTGGAATCTTTAGAGGGTCTATGATGCAGAGAAAAAGCCCCACAGTATAGAAAGAGGTAGCCAGGGTATAGAACCTGGGAAAGTGTTGCAGCAATGTTAACAGTAATGCTACACTCAATAAATCAATCAATCTATCTATCTATCTATCTATCTATCTATCTATCTATCTGTATAAAAGTCTATATATATATAAAAGGCTAAGTGACCGACTGTCGGTCCAACCGGCCAGTACATATGATGCGCACTGGCAATTCAAAAATAAACATTGACTCACACATGCGCGATACATATGAAGCTCTCGCTGGTGCCAATCGCACATGTGTGTTTCGATCTGTCATCGTTGATCGTGAATTTGGTTTTTATTGACATTCTGAAGCTTAAAGAAAGCAGTGGTGTCGACAGAATATGTCTGAAGACCAACTATTGGCACAACTATCCCCGTCTGATACTGGCCTCCCATTTATTTATTTTTTAAAAATATATTTTATTGATATTTTACAGAGAGGAGGGGAGAGGGATAGAGAGTTAGAAACATCGATGAGAGAGAAACATCGATCACCTGTCTTGCACACTCCTTACTGGAGATGTGTCCGCAACCAAGGTACATGCCCTTGACCGGAATCAAACCTGGGACCCTTCAGTCCACAGGCCGACACTCTTTCCATTGAGCCAAACCGATTAGGACATGGCCTCCCATTTAAATTAATTCGAAGACAGTTTCCCGTGATGCCAGCATTTGGGATGACTATTAATAAATCACAAGGACAAACTCTAGACAGAGGAGGAATATTCCTACCTGAACCCATTTTCAGACATGGTCAGTTATATGTTTCTTTCTCTCGAGTTCGAAGAATGTGTGACATTAAAGTTGTAAATACTTCATCACAAGGGAAATTAGTCAAGCACTCTGAAAGTGTTTTTACTCAATCTGGTATACAGGGAGATATTAGAATAAGTTTAATCAATTTATTTAACAATAAAGTCATTGTTTTTATCATTGTTGTTTTTATATCATGTTTTTGTTGTTTTATCATGTTGTTATTGTTTATTAATTTATGTATTATTTTCATATACATTTTACTAATTTTCTTTCATCTCTGACACTTCTATTATAGAGAAAGGGCGAATAGTGATATTAAAATATTTCTTCTAATTAACTTTCTTTCAATGTGCATGAATCCATGCACTGGGCCACTAGTTAATTATAATAGTTAACACAGATTGGGGACTTACTATATGCCAGCTACAGTTCTAAGCAACTTGGAGATACATTTGCTGACCTGGCTTGTATATTAATTAACTCAACTAATGGTCAGTCTTAGCTAATAAATACTTTTATTACATTTCTTTGTATATATGAATCCTTTCTTTGCAGAATTGAGAGGTAAATAATCCTCAGTGTTCAAGTCCATTGGACTCAGTTTTAATTTTTTAGTTTTCTGTTTGAGCATTTCTAACTCTTTGTAAGAACTGATATTTCATGACTTTTATTCTTTCTTCAAGGTCTCCCAGTGAGATAATTTACTTATTTTTTTAATAGACTAAAACTTTTATTTTGCAACTACCATATGGGTTCATAAGAAATCAATGACACATTTTGCTCTTTCATCATCTTAGGAATTATTTCATCACTATTCATCAGTTATTTCCAACCATGTTAAAAATGACTAAGATAGCCTGGCTGGTGTGGCTCAGTGTTTGAGCCTCGGCCTACGAACCAGGAAGTCATGATTCAATTTCTGAAATGACTAAGATAATAAAACAAAAGAAAGACCATTGCCTAGAATGACGCAATAGTGAGAGAAATACTTTTTTTGTTTGTGTTGCCAAAAAGAAATCTGGAGAAACCATTTTTGTGGTCTTTTTTTCTTTCTTTTTTTTTTTTTTAATGTTCATGCAACACAACGGAGAACTTAGAATTTTCCATTTTCTGCCCATAATGTCAAAGAAAAGATAATACCAGAGGAAGATATTTCACAATTATTAGACAAATCAGAAGAGGATTGCAAAGACTCAGCAGTATTGACTCTTTAACAATAATGGCAAAATTGATAATATAAATGAAATCTTAGTTTATGAGTCTTCTGATGATATCCCAGAAAATTCATCCTAAATTCAAGGGTCAGTGAGTAACAGTGTATTATTAAGGATAAAAAGGAACTGTGGTATTATATGAGTCAGGATTCTCCAGAGAAATAGAACCAGCTGGATGTGTGGATATATAGAGATTTATTTTAGGAAATTGGTTCGCACAATTATGAAGACTCACTACATAAAGAATCTGCAGGGTAGACTGGCAGGCTGGAGACCCAGGGAGAACTGCAGTTTGAATTCAAAGGGCAGTCTGCTAGCAGAGTTCCTTCTTGCTCTGGGAGGTCAGTTTTGTTCTATTAAGGGGTTCAGCTGATTGGATAGGACCCACTTACATTATGGAGGATAGTCTACTTTGCTTACAGCCCATTAATTTAAATCTTAATCTTATCCAAAAGCACCTTCACAGAAACATCCAGAATAATGTTTGATCAAGTATCTGGATGCCATGACCTCGCCAAGTTGACACAGAAAATTAACCATTTCAGGTATTTTCATCTAGTTAGTCATTCAGCAGGAGTCACTCCCATCATGCAACATTTTGGGTCAAGAATCTGGACCATCCTATTTTGCTTAAAAGACATAATATATTCTTCTTTTATGATGTTTGTTTACCAGAATGTGCTTGATATGACTTGTTAGAGAACAAATACTGAAGGCAAGTGTGTATACTTAAGTGATTTGAAGGAAATAGAAAATTCATCGGCTTTTACATTCTAATTGATGTTTATAAATGTAGAAATAATGGTAAACTAGCCCTTGCCAGGTGGCGTGGTTAAAGCGTCATTCCATACACCAAAAGGTTGCCAGTTTGATTCCTGGTGAAGGCACATACCTAGGTCATGGGTTCAATCCAAGGTCAGGGTGCATACAGGAGGCAACCCATTGATGTTTCTTTCTCTCTCTCCCTTCCTTCCTTCCTCTATAAAAAAAACAACAAAACAAACAAACAAAAAAAAAACAGTTAAAAACACATATCCTCTGGTGAGGATTAAAAAATAATAATGGTAAATTAGAACCTACTGGAGATGTATTTGAATCTGGAATCAATATTTACTGGATGGATATTTTTATATCAGGTTTTCCAGAGAAATAGAACCAATAGGAGATTGGTATACAATACACACACATAAAGAGATTTATTTTAAGGAATTGCAGGGGTTGACAAGTCTGAAATCTGTAGGGTAGGCCAGCAGGCTGGAAACTAAGCAGGATTTCTATGTTACAGTTTTACAGCAGAATTCCTTCTCCTGGAAACCTCGGCCTTTTGTTCGTAAGGCCTTCAACTATTTGAATGAGGCCACCCACATTATGGAAGATAATCTCCTTAAAGTCAACTTTAAATCACCTCTCCAGTGTTTATCATTGTAAACACTGTAAACATTGTAAACATTATCGAATCAACAAAATCTGTATCTTCATAGCAACATTTGGACTGGTGTTTGACCAAACAAATGGACACCATAGTCTAAACAGGTTGACACATAAAATTAACCATCACAACCCTTCATTTCAATTTAGCACTGATAGACATGTTCTTAAACCATATTTAATCTCCACATAAAGACAATAATAAAGTCTTTTCCACCTAACGTGATACAACTGTCCTGTAGACCATTTAAGACATATTAACTCTTTCCCCAGAAGAGGATGCAAAGTCCTTGGGTAACGTTCACTTTTTTCTTTGATATACTGTAACTTAAATACTATGATGTAAAGTTAACATATAGTGTTACATGATAAGGGGATAAGAGAGGGAAGGGAAAAATAAAGGTATTTATACACACAAATGTATTTATGACAAAATAAGGAAGAAATACTCATTAAAAGTATAGTCCTTATTTCTACAAATGTCCACATGGTCATAGCTGCTTCCACTACCCGTTCTATATTGCATTTGCTTTCAGCCAGCCCCTTAGCCTGTCGTGGTCCTTTGCTTGGTAGGGTGCCCCAAATCATTGATATTAGTCACAGGTCATGGGAGTACGAAGAGACGCCTTAAGGGATCACCTGTATTCCAGGCATACTCTTCCTTACCTCCATTGCAGAGCAGCAATCCAATTTTCCTTTGGTAATCAGGATCACTCAAGCCAGCTTGCAAAGTTACTCCCTTCTTTGCCTGTTGATTCTTTTTTTCAAATATATATTTTTAGTGATTTTTAGAGAGGGGGCGATTGATGAGAGAGGAACATCATCATCCATCAGCTTGCCTCAGGCATGTGCCCTGACTAGGAATCGAACCGGTGACCTCTTGGTTCCTGGGTCAATCTCAACCGCTGAGGCACACCAGCCAGGCCTCTGTTGATTCTTTATGAGGATAACTTAGCAAGGTGCGGTAGTGAAGAGTTGGTGTCCACTGTCTCCCACCTTATGCTTTATTAACTGAGATCCGTGGAAAATACTTAACACAGGGCCTGGCACATAGTGGTACTGAATAAATTAGGATGGTTTAATAGCTGTTGATGGGATTATGACATTTGGAAGTTGAGGAAGAATTTAAAGATTAGTCCAATTCCTTCCTTTTTTAGAGAAAACCAACATCTACCAGTAAAAAAGCCGATGTCCTGAGGGTGATAGGAAATGATATTTTAACAAATATCTGTCATCTGTCTGAATCTTTACACAGATTATCTCATTATACTTCCTATCAGGTGTGGTGTATGGGAATGATCTTTTTATTAATAAGGAAATTAAAACACAAAGAATTTGAATTATTCACAACAGGTACAAATCCAGTCAATGGCAGAATCAAGATGTGAACTCTGAAGTTGTTTGAATTACCAAACTAGACTTTTACCATTTTATCACATGCCTTCTGACTCCTAGTTCTGTATACCATGGTACCTCATTACATTGTATTTTCTCAATGTAAAGGGTAACATCTACATCAAAACTAGGAAAGTTCACACAACCCAAATTACTGTCAATTATCAATTAATACTTATCATTATATTTTTTACTGCTGTATTATTGTTTAAAATAACCCATTTGTTATCAATTACATAATAATTTATATTACTAAAACTTGATGTTTTAGAACCAATCAGATGTTTTAATTATTTAGTCCTAATGTGTTTAAGTTTAATGGGAAGTGCTGTTCATTTACATCTGGTAAATTTGCATCTGGCAGATGTAAATGAAGTAGGAGCTGCTAAAGAATAAAAATATTTTCAAACTTTGTTCTCTCCATATGTAAAGTAACAAATTTTTAGATCAGGGAATTGGACTGGCTTTCCTTCTTCGGTGGCAGATTAGAACCACAACTTTGTTCTTGATGTATATACTCTTTTATTTGTTTAGTTTA
This sequence comes from Eptesicus fuscus, assembly GCF_027574615.1. Classification (NCBI taxonomy): domain Eukaryota; kingdom Metazoa; phylum Chordata; class Mammalia; order Chiroptera; family Vespertilionidae; genus Eptesicus; species Eptesicus fuscus. The sequence continues at coordinate 50,574,285 of NC_072478.1, read as the reverse complement.
TTTGTAATTACTAAGGCAATTCACAAAAACGTGTAAAATGTCCCTGTCTAACAGAATAGTAACGTAACTTATCAACTAAATGAAGTTTAGGAATTATGTTTTATCATATTTTCAGTACCAAAATATATTTAATTATTTATATATTTATTCATAATGCATGTACATATTTATATTTCTTCCTAGTGTCCTAATTGTTTTATGTCTTTTATTACTATATCTCTTGTAAAAATGCTTTTTTATTCTAGCCAGTTAAGTTTTCAAATTATTCATTAAAATCTTAAGATTTATACACATTCTCATCACAGAATTATAGGTGAGATTCACACTCATGAAACAGAATAGTGTCAGTTTACTCCTCCTGTCTGCTTTGAATTTAGGCCAGTTTTTCTTATCTGTAAATATAGGATTTCAAATTCTGCAATATACTATTTCTGCTGCTGTTTTATCTTACTATGTTCTAGTTTTTTGTTTGTTTTTAGTAAAAGAGCAGCCTTCTAGGATGTATAGATTTTCCTGAGTCCAGCGTATAGAATACTGGACCTCTAAATGGAAAATACTTTTAGCATAATAAAGGTAATTTTACTTTCCTGCTATTTATTAACTGTTGAATATATTATCTCCTAAAAATTTAATTATAGTTATAGCACTAGTATTAAATTTGCATCTTCTAAGATTCAAGTTAATTTAATATTACATTCTGTTCAGCTAAATTAAAAAAATTTTGTAACAAACTTCAGAATTCTCAAATTGAGTGATGCATCTTACAATATGGTCAACATTTTTATTTGGTCTGATGTGTTCCTGATAATCTGTTAATTAATCAAACTTAGACTGTAAAAGCTTTTACTGCTGAAAATTTAGAGTTACGTAGTCCTCGCCATATCTGAAGGAGCCATGTGTAATGTTGCTAAGCCAAGATTCAGTTTATTCAGAGAAATGAATTCAGTGGTGTTGAGTGATCCTTCCTCAGCTGTATGCCCAGATAGACCTGAGCTTGGGCGTCAACTGGTTACTAAGTTTACAAAGAAATGTGTATTATTAATATTTAGACTTCAAAGAGATTTAGTCAAAACACAAAAGCGCAATCTATTTTATGTCTGAAAGTTTTAGCCAATTGTTACCTAATTTGGTTGTGAAAGTTACAGTTTCTCTGATTAATAATCTGCTATATTTTTCTTCCTAACAGCTGTGCTTACAGTATAATTGAAACAAAAAGGAGAAATGAAAATATTCTTTCTAGTACAAAGTAGTTTAACTTTTTAAAATTATTTATTTTGCTGTGCATCTGAGTTGACGACAATTTTGGTAATAATATAGCTAGTTATAATTTAGATTTTTATTTTTTTAAACATTGACAGAAAAATTGTATAGCTAGATTTCTAAATCAAATAATTTCCCATTAGTGATATTTGAGAGTTTTAAAATAAATTTACTAATTTATTACTAGATAAGTTAAGGTGACTTTTTGTTTTAGGAAGAATTTGGTTATAATGCAGACACCCAGAAGCTACTGGCTAAAAATGGAGAGACTCTTCTTGGAGCCATTAATTTTTTCATTGCCAGTGTGAACACTTTGGTGAATAAAACAATTGAAGATACATTAATGACTGTGAAACAGTATGAAAGTGCCAGGTTGGTATAAATTTTCATTATATTATCTCTTTTACAGATGGTATGCAGTTCTGTAAGGATTTTGTTTGTAGATAAGAGAAACCAACTCTGGCCAATGTGGGCATTACATGAATGTATTAGGTTATAGGATAGCCTTTGGAACCAACAGAATGGCAGGAGAAGAGAAAGCCAAGATAATTCCTCAGAAGAATCTAGTTAGGACCCTGATGCTGTGTACCCCTGGTACTTGATGCTGCCACAGCTACCATAAATAATTTCCAAAAGACCCCTGAATATTTGCTTCATTGCCTTTAAGGTGCCCGAATGAATATTGGTCATGTGCCCAAACCCTGGCTGCTAGGGAATAAGGAGATGAAGGCTCTCCCAGTTCCAGCTTCCTTAGAAGGGGACAAGGCCTTGTGTTCTACCAGGTAGATACTAGATGCCCTCTATAATCTGTCCTAAGCCTACCTTTTCAGTCTTATTTCCATTGCTTCCCACTGTAAGCAGTTCACTGCTTCTGCAATAGCCAGACTCATAGTTTCTATTTCTCTTGAATTTACGAGCTCATTTCTGCCTCTTTGATTTGTTCCATGTTGTAGATACCAACTCCCTGATCTTCCATTTATCCAGATTATAACCAGCCTTCAAACTCTTTCAAATTTTACCTTTTATATAAATTAAATATTTGCCTTATTTTGTCATAGCTGTGTATAACGCAATGTTTTCATACATTTTATATACTAGTATACACACTCACACACACAATTTCTCCATCTCATTACCATCCTATTAGGTAAACAAAGTACATATTAATAAATACTTACAAATGCCTAAAAAAGTAGCAGACCCATGATAGCAGTTTTCAACTTTTGATTCCAGATTCAATTCCACCCCCCCCCCCACACACACACACATACACACAACTCATTCAAGGCCCCTTGAAGTGTTTTTTTCTTCTTACCACTTGAAATTTTATTTTCTGTTATACTTTTTGTAGTGTAATTGAAGTGCAAACTTTACCTTCTAGAAGTTTAACTTTACTTTTTGGCCTCTTGCCCTAGTTTAATGATGTGAGAAATGCTTATGCAAACTCTAAATTCATCTAGTCTTTTTTTGCAGTTAAGTGCTTATTCTTAAGTATGTATTTTCTTATGCTTTACATACATTAAAGCCCAAATCATTTGGAAGGTTAACTTTGATCTTTCCACAAGAAGAGATGCTTCTATCCTATGCTATGTTTGTAATTTTCAATTTAGTATTAACATATGTGATTCTTAATGATTTGGGAATGATGGTTAAGACAAATAGCTGTGGTTGTCTGGTGGGAGGAAGAAAGAGAAGGGGCTTAGTGCCATAGTTAGGTTTTGGACCTTTTTTTTTTTTTTTTTTTTTACTTTATTATCTACTAACATAGTATTAAAATCAGAAGGTGGAAAGGAAGAAACAGAATCTATCAATAGGATATTCCTCAGTAACATTGAAGGAGTCTCTCAATAAGATATCTTTCAGTAGGAATCCCTTCAATAATATTTCCAGTAATTGGTTCTCCAATTTCTATTTAAGTCCTCTCGTGACCTTGGCTGTATGTTTCAAAGGATTCATTTCTATAAATTCCATTTTATTCTTTTTCAAATCTGTTCCTTATTCATAATGTCCTAATTTGTACATAATAAATACGCTTTATCTCTTTAATCATTTTAAGCACTCTTAATATTTGTGGGATTTGAAGTTGAAAATTCTTTTGTTACAAAAGTATTCCCAGTTAAACACTACATGAATCTAGTTCTGTTTCTCTACTTTATAATTGTCCATCTATTTTGAAATATATGTACATAGTTACTAAAAAATATTTTTCAAAATGTAAAATATATTTTATTTTAGACATGTAATATCTTTCTCTTCAACCTTTATTTCTGACATGCTTTTTAAAATATTAGCTCATATTAAAGAGAGGCAAATTTATTAGATAAGTCACTCCATGCATATTTTTTATTTAATTTGCAGAGAAAAAAAAAACAAACCTCTAGACATTGAATGGCTTGCTTACTTGGAGAGCTAATTTAAAACCAGAATGAGAATGCATGAGCTTCCTACCTTCTACTTTTGATCATTAGGCCTCAAGCTTGAACTGCATTTTTTAAATCTCAAATTTTCACATCTTATTATAGAAAATAATTTTCATATCTTATAATGAGAAATCTGACAAAGCACAATGTGATATAAGATCTCAGTTTATCCAATACAGAGGTTTGTTTGAAACTTTAACAAAATTATAAGTCAAGTTATATGTACTTGGTAGCTGATTATCAGGAAACTTTTAGACATCCTTTGCGTGTGCTTTAAAAACCACCACCAATAATGATCTCGCCCCATAATTTGTTCTTTTTATTGAAATTACAGCATATGATTTTATTCATCAAGTTTAGCTTGGGGTTTGACTTCACTGTGCTTTTTATGAAGTAGCTAAGGAATTGACTGGTTGTAACACTAAAGCATTGCCTACTGAGGGATAACATGTAAAAAAGAATCCCAGATTAAAAGTTTCTCAGTAGCTGAATTTTCTTCTCTGTCAAAACCAGAATTTACTGACTTTTAGGGCAAGGGTCAGCTATTTGATCCAGCACAGAAAGTGGCAATTTAGGCAGACGTTCGGGTGCCTTTTAATGCTCCCCATTGTGCATTGTATACAAGTATTTCCTAGCCCTCTGGTGCTTCAAGTATAAAAAAATCAAATAACAGCCCATTCAACACTTCTGTACAGCAGCACCAACAAGGGAGTCAATTGTAGTCAAGACTTTTCAGATATGGACACCTATTCTCTAGAAGTTTTACATAAAGCATAAAGTAACCAACTATCACTAACTTTGTTGATATGGACTCAATACAGACTGGCAGTTGAAGAGTTACATTTTGAAAACTTAGTATGCTTCTCTTTCTGGTTGTAATGAGCACTGTTAAAGAAGCCCTTATGGAAGGTTTTACTTTGATACTATCTACAAACTCTGGATGTAAACATTAAGGGAATATAAGGTCAGCATTATAACTTTGATTATGCTTAAATTAATCACTATTGTTTCAAAGATGTGCTCCAAGGCAATTGAAGGATATTTGTCTTCACATTAAACCACCACATACTACTATTTATTTTTGTTCTACTTTTTTCTCTTATTTTTTGTAGTTTTTTTAGTATGTTTGTTTCTAGTTATTGCTCTTCTGATTTGGCCATAATAATAAGCACTCTAAAGATATTAGTTAATACCTGGAATCCTGACTACTTTATATATATGAAGCAGAAAGAGGTAAAATAGCTGAAGACATTAGAGCCAGGGAAGGATAGAGTGGTCATCCAGTTGGCTATATACAGTGGAACCCATGGAATTTAACCAACTTGTTACAAAGTCAGTCTTGCCTCCTAAATCTTTAGTATCTGTCTCCTCCTCAGCTCCAGTGCCATTGTCCTGCTTCAGTGACTCATTTTTCTTTTGCCCATAATCTTCTAATTGGTTTCCTTGTTTCTGATTTCTTAATCTTCAGCTCCAGTTCATCTTCCATTCCTTACACTACTACTGTAATCATCTTTCTGTCCTGAACAAATTGCACATGTTCTTTCTGTGGCTTCCCATCCCTGTCCTATGGATTAAATCTGATCCCTTTAGCATGGCCTTTAAGCCCTGCTTAATCTCACTCAGTCTTGTCTACCTGTTTGACTTTGATTCCTTCCATTATGTGGTCCAACTTCAGGTTCTAACATACTGAATTACTTTCCAAATGTTTAATGGTATCTTACAACAGACAAAAATACACCTTTGTCCATAGTATTCTCTTCCTGGAAAGTTCTACCAATTTCCCTGCCCCAATCTACCTTTTAAGCTTTTATCATCCTCTCAAATTTTATTTTAGTGTTTTAATTCTACTCTGAGATGCCTTTCAGATATCTAATTATGTATTTCTTCCTCTTGATTTCCACTCTGTTTTATCCTCTCTCATGGCAGTTTCCATCATCTCATTTTGTTGTAATTGTTTAAGAACTTTTCTCCCTCTGGACTAAACTTCTCAAAGATAAACTTTATCTGTTGATCTTTATAGCTCTACTTTCTAGCACAGTGCCTGGAACATAGAATGTGCTCACTTAATATTTGCTGAATGAATCAATGTATCAGTGAATGAATGAATGATTCAATACAAATTAGGAATAAATTAGGTTCAGTATATTCTTTCTCAAGTCTTATATACAATATATTTTGACATTTAAAATATTCATAATTCTCAGAAAAAGAACTGTGACTTGTACTAGAGAGATTTGAATAAAGAGCATTATTTTTAGGGCATAAGTTTTGTGGTGCTGACTTTGACTAAATTAGAGGTCACTTTCTTCTTGGCTGAGTAAGACTGCTGGTAAGTCACTGTTTAATAAACAAGATAGTATTATACTTTCACAGGTGCTGTGTTTGAGGTATTATGAGGTGCTTATGGGATCATGGAGTGATAATGGATGAGGTAACTATTTCAGTTAGTTGTGGGAGAATATTAGGGGGGTACATCTCAGGGAACACAAGGTGATAGATGCTGTGTCACATTCTGAATACTAATGTTATAGAAATCCATCTGGAGTTGTGCTGTCTTTTATGCTGAGCCCTTGAAATGTGGCTAGCCTGAATTGAATGGTGATGGGAATGTAAAATACATGATGGATTTCAAAGACTCAGTATCCCCCAAAAGTAAAATAGTTTATTAACAGTTTTTTTACATTGATTACATGTTGCAGTGATAATGTTTTGGATTTTTAAATAAAATGTATTATTAAAAAACATGTGAAATTAATTTTTGTTACTTTAATGTGACTACTAGAAAACTTTAAGTTACATATGTGGCTTGTGCTGTAATTCTATTGTGCATTGCTGACATAAACTGTACTTGAAGGACTACTGACCCTCAATTTAACTTCCTTTTATCGGTTTATTTTAAGTATCTCATTCTAAAGTCCATCCTCGCCTACTTTGCCTTATCAGTATTAACCAGATCACTATTCTTGTTCTTGTTAGCATTAGATTTTGAGGGCTGTCTTTTTCAAACTGGTTTTCACATTTGGAAATTTTACTTGTCAGTTAATACTGTACTTTGGGAGGAATAGTTAATGAGATTAAGGGGTAGCTTGTTTCCCGCCATGCTTATATTAATAGTATTTTGTATTAAAGAAATACATCATTTTAAAAGCATAAGGTATAAAGTATATATGAAAATTATTATCTCTTAAGGCATAATATGAGACTGTGATGTACTTCTAACTCACTTCTTGAACCTATTTCACTCTGTTTTGTAATGTGCTTCACTTATTCTCTTTTTTCCAGGATTGAATATGATGCATATCGCACTGATTTGGAAGAACTGAATCTTGGACCACGTGATGCAAACACTCTGCCAAAGATCGAGCAGTCACAGCATATGTTCCAAGCACATAAGGAAAAATACGATAAAATGCGCAATGATGTTTCTATCAAGTTGAAATTTCTAGAAGAAAATAAGGTGAATTTATTCTTTACTTTCTGAGATCTTTCTATGAACTTTTAAAAGTCACCCTAAAGAGCAATAAATAGAAAGTTTTTTGTTTCTGTTAACTCTTTCATTACAATTGCAAAATGGAATTTCACCTGTAATTTTCACCTGCAGTGTTTGTGAGTTATTAGAAGTATCTAAAATATATTTACCTTTCTGTTGTAAAAGTCACATTAACTCTACTGTCCTTGTCTTTCATGTATAACAATTGGCAAAAAAAGTTTTATAATGATAGATTGCTCTGGATGTTTTAAAACCTTTTTACTAATGGTAGGTACAGATTTCAGGAAGGGAAGAGTATTCTTTGCAGTAACTGGTAAATGAGGAATGACTAAAAAATCCAGCTTAGAGCTGCATTTGGCATAATATAGATTCTAGATGAAATTAGCAAAGAAATCAATTTTCCACATTATTTTCATGTAACATGAATACATCCGAGGACTAGGATAGTGAAAGCTGAGATGGACCTACTTACTGTAGGCTTCACTTGGAGATGGATTCATATAATATTATGCTCCTTAGTTTTGGTTTAAGTAAAGAATAGATTCCCATTTTAGCATGTCTTCCATTACATGCATATTCATTTTTGTGAGCGAGCACCAGTTCTGGAAGTGAGAGAGTCAATAGGTGTAGTAGCTCAGGTCCATGGAGAGGGAGTCCTGCCATTGTACATTTGTGGTCCCTTCCTGTGCTTTGCACATCTTTTGAAGCCATGATAGGCCTTCAACTCTGCTTTCTTCCATGTACCCTTTTAAAATCATTCTTCAGTTTGAGTTGTCTGTTGGTATCTTCTTTTTTGCCTTAGCATTTCCTTAGAAACTCTTCTGGTTACCATAAAAGCTACAGAATGATACATTTCCTTGAGGCCTACCAAGTCCAGCACTACCACTCCCCCTTTTTAGCTGCAATGGGTGAAAAAAATTCATGTGAAAACACTACAATGAAAGTAAACTTCAGCAGAGTTATCAGACATTTTGCCTGGCATTATTCAAACAAGGGCACAGTGCTGATGGTGAGCACAGATGGCATCATATTAGTCATTCATATATCCATCCGTATGTGTCAGTTATGCTGTGTGATATTTTTATGGATAGGAATATATCAATACTTAGATATAGATGTATATTTTACATATGAAAATATTTCGACAAACTGCCCTATAGTGGATCAACACTAGGCAATGTAGTGCTAAATGAAGTATGCTAGAATGTTATGGGCTCTACCCAAAGCTAATTTGAAGGGAAAGTAGTTAGGGGTTCAGGACTTTCGCAAACAGAGAAAATGATTTTAGAAAATTTGTAAAATGATAATTGCATTCCATTGGGATCTAATGGTATTGTGTGCTATTCTCTGGATAGTGAAATTATGGGTAATTTTTGTTTTCTATATATTTTTTAGTACTTTAGACAATTTCTATTAAAGGTTGTGTTGCGTTTATTAAAAGGAGAAAAAGTCCCTGGCCAGTGTGGCTCAGTTGGTTGGAACGTTGCCCCATACACCACATGGTTTCAAGTTCTATTTCCAGTCAGGGCACATACCAGGTTGCAGGTTCGATCCCTAGTCAGGGTGGGTGCAGGAGGGAATTAATTCATGTTTCACTCTCTCATAGATGTTTCTCTCTCTCTCCCTCTCCATTCTTTTTTCTAAAAAAGAAAAGGAGGGAAAGTTATTTTGAAAGAATCAGTATCTTTAAACCAGCTATGCTTATATAGATTTTGCCAGAGTAAGTAAAAACGAGCAGATTACACATGAATACACAATGGCCATTTACTGCTACTTCTCTTACTGTAACTATTTTTGAAACTTGACAGTAGGTCCCAGATTTAGACATGAATCAGAGAAGGCACTTTTTATCAGTTGCTATGCATTTTACATATATCCTATCACTTAATCCTCGTAACAACCTTCACTGCAATAGCTGCAGAAAGGCAAGAATACAGTGACTTCTAGACTGCATGCCAGGCCCTGGCCAAGTAGCTCAGTTTGTTAGTCTTGTTCCGCTACACCAAAGCTTCGGGTTTGATCCCCAGTCAGGGCACATAAAAGAAGCAACCAGTGAATACATTAATAAGTGCAACAGCCTCAGCTGGTTTGGCTCAGTGAATAGAGTGTCAGCCTGCAGACTGAAGGGTCCCAGGTTTGATCCTGGTCAAAGGCACATGCCTGGGTTGCAGGCTCGATCCCCAGTGGGGTGTGTGCAGGAGGCAGCTAATCAATGATTCTCTCTCATCATTGATGTTTCTCTCTCTCTCTCCCTCTCCCTTCCTCTCTGAAATCAATTTTTTTTAAAGTGGAACAAAAATTGATGTTTCTCTCTCTAAAAATCAATAAATAAGTGTTTTTTTAATTAAAAAAAAAAAAAACCTGCATGACAGGGATTGGGAAATCAACATAGGAAGCTGGTTTGGCTTGAAGGTTGTGGAGGAGGAGGGTTGGGAAATTGTTCTGTTTAACCCTGTGTTTAGTTTGAGATGATGACAAGATAGTCAAGTGGAAACAATGGTAGGAAGTGAATGATGTGGGTTTAGAGTTGGGATAAGCAGGGCCAGAGCTGCAGAGATAAAGGTTTGGAAGTCATCGCTTTACAATTAATGTCATTGTCACATCTCTTCTTTTGACCTTTCTTACTTTATAATAAGAAAATAAAATTGGCCGAAACCGGTTTGGCTCAGTGGATAGAGCGTCGGCCTGCGGACTCAAGGGTCCCAGGTTCGATTCCGGTCAAGGACATGTACCTTGGTTGCGGGCACATCCCCAGTAGGGGGTGTGCAAGAGGCAGCTGATCGATGTTTCTCTCTCATCGATGTTTCTAGCTCTCTATCCCTCTCTCTTCCTCTCTGTAAAAAATCAATAAAAAAAAAAAGAAAAGAAAAGAAAATTGGCTTTATTTTCAAGGATTTTATGTTCTTGGGTAGCCTAGAGACATTCTTTGTTTTTGGCTTTCCATAGTTGTTATCAAGCTAAGTTTCAATTTGAACTCAGTAATCAACTATGTCTAAAATAAAATGTATAAGTAAACACTGATCTTTTTATCTTTTTTTATTTAATTCTTCAAAATTATGAAGAGATCACGTTGGTCTCTGTTAAGCAATAAATAACTATAATTTGGATGAAGATGGGTCCATGAGAAAACTTTTATTTTTTGTTATTGTTGTTGAGCAACTTTTACCCTTTTATTGTTATAGCTCTGGCAAAGGGAGGAGAAAACAAGCCTTTAGGCTGAAGAACTGTCTATCATCCCTGCTTGCTTTCTTGGTAGTTTGAATACCTCAAATCTGGGCTTTGTTCTTTTGTTAAACTACAGCCGAATTTGTACCTTAATATCTCTTAAAATAATTTGTCAGGTAATCTACTTAGCACATGAATTTAACAACTTTTATATTTTTTAAATATTGTATGTTGATTTTTTTAAAACAAAAGTTATCTGAAACATCGGTGAGTGTGCTATTTTGTACTTTGATGTCCTAAAGGTTACTGCTTTTTAAAAAGCTATTTTTGCAGCTTTGTGGAGGAGGCTGTAGGGGCTCTCTTTTGATTCTCATGTCATGGCTATTGGAGTATCTTCCCATAGCAACACTTCTCTTCTAAAATGAGATGCCAAGTAATCAAACACCCAGAATATGCATAAAATAGAAAGCAAATAGTCATTGAGTAAAGGACTAAAAACCATTCCTATGACTATTGTAATAGATTTTAGTGGCCCAACATTGTGAGAGTGTTTTTGCTTGTTTTGTTCTTAGAACTTTTTAGCATTTTTTTAGAAGGATTAAGAGGTAGATTCATAGCTATATTTTAGAAAATTGAGGTGTTGGTGTTTAATATACAGTTAGTCTAAGCTTCCTTCCCTGGCAAAACAAAGGGAGTAGGTATGTAAAATGCAAACATTCCTGTGTATGTGCATGCATTAATGCTGAGTAAAACGTGCACATACCTATATTTGTCATAGATTTCTAACTGTTTTTAGAAATAGTTTTATCCTTAATGGAAAACATTGAATTATTCTACTGTTTATAATCTGTACTCTCTGTCTTTAACCTAAACATCCCTTATTAATCTCTTGATATTCTCTTATTTACTAAACACCAAGGACAAAATGAATTAGGCTCTTCTAGTGTTTCTCCTTTTATCAATATTTCTCTTTTTCTAGACCTTCAAATAATGTAACTTGAGCTATCTTGTGGATTAACACAGTTTATTTACCTTTGATTGCTCCTTTCAAGGTTCAAAACAAAACGTAGGTTAAAGAGAAAAAATGGGCATTTCTGTTTCTCTGTAGCTTTTGTGAGAATAGGTACCATGCCTCCTTTTACAGCGCTCTTGATGCCTAGCAATGGTGTTAAATGTATAGTAGTCATTGAGCAAATGCATGTTTGCATTTCTTCCCAGAATTAGAGGTTCACTGAAGGCCATTGAGAGAGATGGAAGTAAATGGGATAGAAGGGTGAATCCTGATTACTGCACTCTTTGCTTTAGTGAGGGCAAAGCTCACTCTTTCAGAAATGCTGCTATTGTCTGCAGTGTGTACTGTTTGCATGGAAAGAGGAAACAAAAAGTTAGAGAAAAGCAAGCAGATCATTGTGAGCAACCCATGTTTATTTTTTTAAAACAACTTTTTATGTGGCTTGGAGTCACATAGAACATGAAAAAAGTAATTTAAGATTAATGTTTCTCTTAAGATGGTTATAATTTAACTCGGGTAGTAAATCTCTTTTCAGGGTTGTTAATTTATTAGGATAAAAAGAAAACCCTGTCAAAGATTTAACAAATTATTTTAGGATATAAATAAAAAGTAAGGATCCCATTAATTTTATTATATTCTTATTCTAAGGAGGATAAAATACACTCTTTAAAAGTAATGTCAATTAATTAGCTATAATCATTACATTCAGTGTTTTTTTCCCATTTATTATATTTCAGTGACTTAAAGGATGACAAGGGGGCAAAAATGATGAACCAGACTTGGGATCCATCCTAGACATGTATTTGATTTATATAACTACTTAATTTAAAATAAAAAATTTTTTCTCAAAAATCATCCTGATTCTTAGGTTGATAAAGAACTTGTTTTTCCTCTTATCACACTTTATATATAATCAGAATACAGTAATATTCCTGTATATTAGGATTTTAAAAAAATATATTACAGACTTATTTTATATGCATCTTATTATGAATTTAACTTTCAGAGAAAAATCTAATGAACTAAAGTGGTGAGGCAGGAGAAAGAGGAGAATACACAGGAAAATAAAAACACCTGGAACAAAGTAAACATATTCCTGTAATATGAGACAACTGTATAACTGTATATGACTCAGTGGCTGTAAGGAAATATTCAAAGCCTAGTACATTTTTGTAAAAATATGCTATAAATGTTTGGAAAAGCTTAGAGGGCAAATTCTTTGTTTACTAAAACTTCTCTTTGAGCCCTGGCCATTGTGGCTCAGTTAGAGTGTCATCCTGTACACCAAGGGGTGGCATGTTCAATCCCAGTCAGGGCACATACCCAGATTGTGGGTTCAATTCCCAGTCAGGGTAAATGTGGGAGGCAACCAATCAATGTTTCACATCCATGTCTCTCCCCCACCCCTTTCCTTTCTCTAAAATCAATTTTAAAAATAATTTTTAAAAAACTTCTCTTTGAGAGCAAAACATACAAATCTCTGAATTTTAAAAAATGGATATTTGTTGCCAATTTTTAAGGAATGTGTTATTCATTACTTAATATGTATAAGCACATACATCCTTGAAATCCTTTTTCCTTATTGTCAAAAGAAATTACTCTAACTTCTTATTTTTGATACTTTTTTTTAATTTTTTATTTTTATTTTTTATTTTTTTGATACTTTTTAAATATTTATTCCAATGACTTACTGTTCTTTATTTCTATAACTGGAAGCATAAATAGTATTGCCTCTTGTATTTGCTCATAAGTCAAATGAAATTAAGTTATATATGTAAAAGAACCACAACTGGTCCTAGATATTTAAAAATACTAATAATAAGCATTAATAGGTTGAAATGGATAAGTATAATAAGCAACCTCAACACTGCGCCAGATATTATTACCTACATTTGGATCCTGTGAAACCTTCCCTTACCCTTGCATCTTTACATCCAGACTTAATTCCTAAGTATATTTCATCCTGTAATTCTATATAATAAAAGTCTAATTTGCAAATTGTCTCCTTGACTGGGAGTTCAACTAGGGGGCAGCTCCAGTCAGTTGCGGTGGCAGGCGGCCAGGGGAAGCGAGGCCCGGCCAGCAGCTAGGGACCCTACCCGTGTATGAAATTCGTGCACTGGGCCTCTACTTTGATATAATTTCATGTTGTTATTGTCCTTTTTTTCTATTCATTTAACAAACCTTTTTTTAAATATATACTGTGTGCCAAAGTCCGGGGAAATATAATTTCCTCCCACCTTCTAAGTTCTTCTGGCTAGTCTAATAATCAAATTAACATGAGACAGATTAACAGGAGGAAATGTCTGAACTTTATTACAGATATATGTGGGGGATGTCATAAGAATATGGGACTCAAGGACATTGGGCAGTTGAGGTTTATAGGCAGGCCATTTGGACAAAGGAGAAGGGGAACAAGGGTCTGGGATTTCAAGGGGAAAACGGGCATTTTACAAATAGATGAGAAGGAGCAAAAACATGTGGTAAACAGATTTTTACCCAGAAACAGTGGGACACAAAGGGAAATCTAACAAACAGGCTGCCACTGTTAGTTTATATTGTGATGTCAAGGTGATGCTCCCTTCCTTTAAGCAGACTTTTCCATCTACATTTATTTAGGCAGGTAAGGGGGAGGGGAGGGTCAGCGTTTCTTTCTGAGTCATTTGTTTCTTAATAACCAGCCTAAAAACAACATCCCACATGGCGTATTTGGGATGGCGAAACTGTAGTCTCGCCTCACCAGTAAGTGTTCTGGATATTGGTGATACCCAATGAACAAAGTAAAAACAAATTCTACCCTTAAAAAGCTTGTAGGATAGTAAAAGATACATTGATTAAATATGTACATAATTTTGCCTGAGACCAGTGCTTTCAAGTAGAGGTACATGGTCAGTTAAGAATGGTCAGGGTAAGCTTCCTTGAGAAAAGAATGTTGAACATTAACTAGATATAGTGAGAAGCAAAGAGTGTTTCAGCTGGAAAATACAGCTTGTGTTACAGCCCTTTGGGGTGGATGGGGATACACAGAGGTGATATGTTCACAGAATGAATATGACTAGAGCACAGAGAAAACTGGGAAGTAAGCAAGCGCCAGACCATGCAGGTCTTATAGACCACGTTAAGGAAAAGTTAATTTTATATCTGTGGGAAGCTAATGAAAGAATTCTTGGTAAATGACAGGACTGAAATATGGAGCATAGATTTTAGTAGAACCTAAGGGTGAACATAGTAGTTTAGAGGAAAAGACAGGAGCTTGAATAAGGGTGATGGTAGTAGAAATGGAGTGAACTGAAGGTTTTAAGAGATAATTACTTTAAAGGTAAAACAAATACATGTAAAATACTGAGAACAGATTGATGTATATAATTGGCATCTTTGACATTTTATTTCTTTATTCAGCAAATAGTCACCGATTGCTTTTTATGTGCCAGTCACTGAGTTAGGTAGCAGAAATATAATGGTCTTGCCATCATAGAGCTTATAGTCAAGAGAAATAGGCATTAGCCTAATATATAAATACAAGCTAATAGAAGGGTCATGTGAGTACGCCAAGGGGAGGTGGATTGGTGTGGGGGATTGTGGAAGGCTAGCTGGAGGAAAACATTGGGGCTTAGATCCAAAGGGATGGAAAGGAGTTAAATAAAGATGCGTGGGGGAAGGGGATTTCATAGTAAGTAGAAGAACTAGAGCAAGCATGTCAAACTTACAGCCCGCGAGCCGCGAATTCGACATGCTTGAACTAGAGTATACAAAAACCAGCTGATGGTTAGTGAGCCCGTGCCTAAAGACTGAGGAGAGTAGCTGTGTATGAAGCAGCCACAGATAGGTAGGGTCTACACAAGAAAGAAATGACCTATGTACAAGGTTATTCATTGCAGCATCACCTGTACTATCAAAAGATGATAACCCAACAGTTCAGCAGGAAAGGACTAGTTGAATGAACTGGTTCATTTAGACCTTGCAACTGTTAAAAAAAAAAAAAGAAGAAGAAGAAGAATAGAAGTGTTATTGATAGAAAGCGCCTCAGAACATACTATTAACTGAGAAGAGCAAAGTGCAAAGCAGTGTATACAGTACAATACCTTTTGTGTAAGAAAGGGAGAAAATAGTGTGTAATTATATATTCTTGTACTAGCATAAAGAAAAACTGGAAGAATTAACTAAATAAAGTTGGTTACCTATAAGGGAAACAGAGTAGTTGGAGACAGGAGTGAAAATGAGACTTTTATATCCTTTAAATTTTGATCCTACAGATACAAATAATAAGATTTAACTCTAAAAAGAAAGGAAAATAAGGCCAGCTGAGATTTTTTTGTTTTTTAAATAATATGCCTTATCTTTTTTCAAACGAGACTATTTCTATTTTTCAAACATAGTCTAATATTTATTTACATAACCTATAATTTTCCTCTTAGCTTTAAAATCAAATGATTAATTATGTGTTGGAGAGAACAGAAAAACAGTTAACTTGCTAGGACATGAGTTCCCTCCATTCTTAAGTGACAGATTCAAAATGGTGTGATATAGTACCTTTCATTTATGTCAGAAAATATTTTCACGTATGATATCATGTTTGCTGCTCTTAGTGGTTTGGCTTGCAGATCCCTTTTTAAAATTTTTCTAAAACCACGTAAAAGGAGGAAAAATTTGCCAGTGGTTTGCATTGCCTCCTTTCTCTCTTTAGAAAACAGGCGGAAATTAGCTATCTTTATATAAACCGTGCAACCAAAAAGAATGGTGAGTTATGGGTTGGTTTTGAAATTAGCATCATCCAAGCCATAGTTATCCAAAATCATTTTGGTAATTTGCAATCGTCAACCAGTGTATGCAGGAGAGAAACCATGCCTACCTAACTAATCCATGTAGTCTGTCTATTGTGCTAAGATTCCAGCATGTAGTTTAGTGAAGGAGAGGTATTTTGTAGGCAAGATGTAAAAGCCTTCCATGAGAGATGGCTTTCTAATTATGAATGGCTCATTTTACAGAATTGACTTGGTTCCTTTTTTTCCTTTTTGGCAATTATAAGGTACTTGTGTTTTCTGACTTGGTCAGAAGTGATTAACTCATTTGAAGGGTAGATTTGAGTTTCATTTTTGTTGTATCCATCAGAGGGGAGGGGATTAGTTGGTCCTTTCACTTTGAGTGAATAGGATTCACTCAAAAAATTTAGTTTTTGCCCTGGCAGGTGCATGTACCTAAGTTGCAGGTTCAATTCCCAGTCAAGGGCATGTACCTAAGTTGCAGGTTCAATTCCCAGTCCCAGTGGTGGGGATACATGTGGAAGGCAACCAATCAATGTGTTTTTCTCACATCAGTGTTCCTTCCTCCTTCCCTCCCTTCCACTCTCTCTCTAAAAAGAAAAAAAGAAAAATCAATGAAAAAAATATCTGGTGAGGGTTAGCACAAAAAAAGAAAATTTAATTATTAACCATTACGGCTATGATGTACCTGTTCTATAACATGGTTGATACCTGTGTACTCCTCAGATCCATATTCCACTTATTTTGCCAACCTTGGGTATCACCCAAGTCAAGTTTGTCAGGTTTTGTAATACAGTTGAGTTTTAAGTAACCATTGTAATACCTTGAACATATCACTAATAATCAGTATTGGTTTTGGTGACAGTGGCATTACTGCACATTTTTTTTTTTTAGTTCTTAGTAGTTAGAGACTCTTCAGTTTACTTAAACTAAAACCTTTTATTAGTATTTCTGAATAAAATCTTGACACTAGCAGTGTTTAAGAATTTGACTTGGCATTGTTCTTTTTAACCTTTTCCTTAAAGTTCTCTCAGTAATGACTCAGCATTTTTTGTGTTAACTATACATATATATTCCTTCCATGACTCATCTACACTTTGCTTTGTTAGATTAAAAAAAAATTATTTGAGCCTGACCGGTGTGGCTCTGGGGTTGAGCATCATCCTATGAACCAGGAGGTCACAGGAGATCACGGTTCGATTGCTGGTCAGGGCACATGCCCAGATTGGGGGCTCAAGGCAGCTGATTAATGATTCTCTCTTGATGTTGCTATCTCTTTCTCCCTCTCCCTTCCTCCCTGAAATCAATAAAAATATTTTAAAAAGAAAAGAAAGAAACCAGCATTTAAAAAAAAAATCATTTGATAACTAGGTTTCTCCTTTATTGCTCTTAAACCTTATAATATTTTGATTTTCTGTTATTTCTCTTTAAGTTTTCAAAAGATACTTTTCTAAAACTCAGTATGTTTTTATTGATTTCAGAGAGGAAGGGAGAGGGAGAGAGAGACAGAAGCACCAATGATGAGAGAGAACCATTGATCTGCTGCCTCCTGCATGCCCCCTACTGGGGATCGAGCTGCAACCCAGGTTTGTGCCTTTGACTGGAATTAGACCCGGGACCCTTCAGTCTGCAGGCCGACGCTCTATCCACAGAGCCAAACCAGCTAGGGCTCAAGTTGTTTTTTAAAGTGCTTGTTTTGGACTATTATAATGCCTAATCTTAAAAAATATTGTATAAAGGTATTGTGACAAATTCCCTGCTGACAAGCAACTTACAGTCTAATGGAGAACATTTAGTAAAATCTGTTATACACAAAATGCTGAGTTAAGCATGAAAAAGAAGAAATACAGAATTTGATGAAGAAAAACATTAGTGTGGGCTAGAAGTCCCTGTTAATAGGTTAGGTGGCAGTATGATTTAAGCAGGACCACACAAGAATGAGCTTTGGTAGGTAAAGACCAGGAAAAAAAATTCTTAAAGAAACTCTGGATTATATGTTTAAATGATTTATAAACTTTGTTAAATTTTCTGTTCTCATCTTAAAGCAGAGCATAGTATTAATATTTATGGGTTTTCTTAAGAAAAAAATAATGACTTTGTCATAAATTTTAATAAAGCTTTCTATTAAGTTTATAAATAGTTGTTAGGTGCATAGGGTCAGAATGTAAGTTATACAAGAGATGGGATTCTTAATCTTAAAAAGTTAGTTTTCCAAGGAATAATACAGAAAACCATAACTACGAAGGAAAACTATTTTTGAATGTAAAGATGAGTGTGAGTAGACCTTTGGTTTAACTATGAGTCCTTGTTGCCCAATGTCCAAAGACCAGTGAGAACAGGGTCACCTAATTGATGAAAGGAAATACCCAGTTTCTTGACTACTCTTCTGTACCTAAGTTAATTTTGAACTTAGGTGCTCAGATGCTAACTTGAATGATTTATATTACTTAATATTTCCTCTGGCACTGGTGTTTCACTATAGTGCCAGGGTCTTCTCCATTTAAAGCAATATCATACTGTGCTGTGAATGCCTGCTAGTCTATTTTTTCCCACTGGATGTAAGCCCCATGGATGCATCTGTAGAGCATTCCCTTACAGTAAATAAATTGATAGACACTGTCCTTTGAGTAATGTGTATATGGAGGAAGCTCTCTAAAAGTATTTTACATAACATCTATATATGTCTAGCTAATCTGTGATCTAGATGATCATATAGTAGTGTACAGATGACAACGCTGAGGTTCAGAGAGGTTAAGTAACTTGCCCAAAGTCTCACAGCCAAACCAAATCTAGATCGGTTTGACTTCACAGCCCTACTTTTAGTTAAGTGAAATGAAGCTATAATGCTACTCCATGGAAAGTTCTTAAAATAGCAGAGGAAGAAGATGGGAGATAACAGAAGCCATATTGGTCACCTATACTTGGATCTCCTAGAAAGAAGGGAGGAAGGGGAAGGAGCTAACACTGTAGACCATAGAACAGAAGGGCAATAGAAAGTTGTGCTAAGGCAGAAGAAACCTGTGCATTGAGGATTTTACTATACCATTGGATAAAGATTTATAAGAGACTACCACAAGTGTGTGACCTAGTGTTACTGGAGTTTACAGATTTTGTTTCATCAGTTACCTTTTCAAAAGAGGACTGCCCTTCTTTCCCTTGTAGGATGCTTTTTTTAACCTGCTTGTCAGTGATTTGTTGAAACCTGTCCCAGTGAGTCTGAAAAGTAAAATATGTTCTCCCACCTCCACTTGTAGTTCATATTTGTCTTTCTTCCCTCCCTTCCCAGTGCCCACGCCCTTATTCTTGATAGTGTCCTTTCTCAGCTGGTAGTTGCTTTGGCAGGACAGGCATTTCCAAATCTATTGCAAAGTAATAAAATCACAAACCTAATAAAAAAAAACAAGACAGCTATACTTTCCTGCTTGCTACTCTTCTGGTCTCTTACTGAAAAAAAGATTAGTGATGGCAGAGAAAGCAAATAATTATACATTTTTAGATAGTTGGGGGTAAAGAGAGGAGTTAATACTTTTCATATTAGTGGTTGGAGACATCTTACTAAAGAATGACTTTGTTCCAGCTTTCCTCACAGCTATTACCTCAATATAGTTGTACATGTAATATAAACCCATATTTAATCAAATTACTTGGAGAGCCAATAATTAATTTGAAGAATTTAATAATTGTAAATACAACGTAAATTTTAACTGGAATTTGCCTCTTTTTCTCAATTACTTAAGCATCTCTGATAAAAATGTATGTATTATAAATTTGATTTGTAAATAAAAGTTCATTTTTATGGTTTTGATGCCTACAAAGTAATACTTCTCTTCAGGTTTTTCAGTCAGTAACTTTGTAAATAGTATTTATCTTCTATTGATACATGCTGTGTGGGCAGGAGAAAGTTTTCAGTGTAATCTACTTGGCATCATCTATCAGTCCTGCTCTTAAATTTCTCTTACCCAGTTTCTATTTTAAACCCCAGCTTGTCTCTGCCTTAGTAGTCAGTGTTGAAGTTTGTTTTGCCCTTTAACAATTAGAGTATTGTATGCTATATTTTAGGTCATTCACCAGATGTTGCTATAGTGGTTTTGCTTATGTCTGATCTGGTTGCTCACTGTTTGGCAGATCTCTATGAAAGTTCTTTGTAATTGAGTTCACAATGATTTAGTGTATTTCTAAATTACTGTAATTGTTTCTGATGTTAGGTTTTGAAAATTTGTCAAATTTGTCATCATCCTGTTTCTGCCTAGAATTGTTATTTCTATCTTCTTTTGCTCCTATTTGAAATTTCTGCTTTTCTGTTTTATTTTATTTATCCTTATAACCACTTTAAATATTTTCTAACATACATCAATAAATAGTTCATTATAGATTTTTCCTGCTCTATAATTATGAAAAGATCATATGGAAGTTTAATATGGCATCTATAATAATAAAAGCATAATTTGCTAATTAGACTGGACTGCCGAACGTCCTTCTGGACGTCCTTCTGGACAAAGCCGCAGCAGCTGCGAGGGCCGAGGGCAGGCAGCCGCAGCCGGCAGCGGCAGGGTGATGGGGGCGGCGCCTTCCCCTGATCCTCCTGGTCGCCTCCTGCAGAGGGAGGCCAGACTGCAGCTTAGATCTGCTCCCCGTGGGTCCGTCAGTAGGACATCCCCTGAGGGCTCCCAGACTGTGAGAGGGGGCATGCCGAGCTAAGGGACCACCACCCCCCAGCACAAATTTTCATGCACCAGGCCTCTAGTTAATCTTCATAATGTTAGAAAGAATTCACTTTTATTTCTTTCATCTGCTCCAGCCCTTGTGTGAGATCCTTGTCCTGAGGATGTTTAAATGCAAGTTTAGGGCCAGAGACAAAATTAGGAAGTTTAAAATATGTCTTTTCTACATTTCTACCCTTCTTTTAAGTGTTCTGGCCTATCTTTTTGTTTTTGTTTGTTTGTTTCCAACTTGTGTATTGCCTTAGGAATAGAGGCAGGTAAGAAGAGGTGAAAGAACACAAGCCAGTCTTGGGTAGACATTCCTGAGTTTCCCAAATGCCAGCCCATCTGCTTCCTAGCTCTCTAACCTTAGGCAAGTTACTTAACCTTCTGAGTCTGCTTTTTTTAACCACAACATGGAGAGAATAAAAGCCTGACAAAATAGATGTAAGGATAACATATTATCTGTCACATACAAAGTGCCTCACAAAAGTTAGTATCCCCCACCATATCAAACAATAGTCTATCAAAATACTTGGCTGTTTCTTTGATTCTCTATGCTCATCAATTCTCATAATGTTATAGTATAAATATAGAAGTAAATTTTAAAAGTGTAATGACCCTAAAATATTTCCTCAAATGTTTTGGCTTTTTGTCCCTTCTCCCAAAAGTAGGTTTGACCTTCCCCCACCTCACTGTAAGCCAGTTATGTTTGAGAAACAGAATCTTTCCTAGATTGACCTTTATAAGACCAAACAGCCTAGTAAAGAAAACCTGATAAACAAGAAAATAACTTAAAATAATACTTTTAAATCTTGTTAAAACAGCTTATATATAGTGACAACAGCACAGTCATTATCATGATTATAAAATTGTTATCTTTAAAATTGTATGGTAACTGCTTCTCTAATATTATTTTATTCTTCCCTTTAATTGATAATGATTTTTATTTGTTTAATAACCAAAACATTCTGAGGATCACTTATAGCATATCAGTGTGAATTGCATTGAAGACATTATGTGAATATGTGTCGTAATGTAAATTAATTCATCAAAGATAGCCAGAAAATACTTTTAATTGATTTCATTTAGAAAGTATATTCACGTTGAAATTTGGTTTATTAGTTTATTTTAATTTCCCTTTATTTTTTATTTAGTAGTGGTTGATTGGATAAAACAGTCAATACCATTCTTATTTAAATTTGTATCTGATTTTGAAGATGTACTGCCAAAACTAAAACTTGTACTAGGATAACACATAATCAGTGCTAATAGGAAAATGAGATAAGTAATCTGTTTTGGTATAAAATAGCTTCTGAGAGTAAAGTGACAATGAAATTTTATGCTTTCTTTCCATAATTATCACTGAAAAGCTGCAAAGCCCCGAAGGCTCTCTTATTCAAGGGAGCTGCTCTGAAGTGTGTGTATACTTCTAAAGGCTCTACACATCAACCTTCTCACAATTACTGGGGGAATGTTTTTGGAAAAACAGGTATTATATCATTTTGTTGTGAAAACTAGAAGTCAGTCCAAAAAGCACCCTCTTTCCTTGGTTTCCCATGAATTAAGTTTCATTTGGGGTGGGGGGCATTTTAAACACAGCTAATGCACCCCATTTGAGGCTTTGTTAATAAATACATCCTCGGCTACACAAAGAAGTGTTTCTCCAGGTTGGGTTTGTCAGCTACTTCAGGGAGCGGGGAACCTGACTTGTGTTGACATTTGTAGGGTTAGCTAAAGATTGGCTCTCTAACTTTCTAGACTGTTAGAACAGCTCTCTGGAAATCCAGTACATGAGCCAAATCCTGTACTCCACTTTTATTGTCTCTTCTAATTCTAGAACATGGGGATTAAAATTAAAGGCAAAATTATTTTGTGACCCAAAGAGCAATAAAGTAATTGGGTAGACTCTATTTCTGAACATTTAAATTTCACATTAAATGTACAGAGGCTCCTGAGTTGCTCTATAATTCCAAGAGCTAAGGATCATCCAAAATCAGAAAACAGGAAAGGCCCAGATAATAGTAGAGCAAGGTCAAAAATTACTTTGTGATGCAGGTAGGCTACTATGTGATACCTCTAAATAGGGAAGAGACTTAATTAATGGGGTGGTTCATAAACTGATACATAAACTCTCAGTTGGATTTAATACATCTCTAAAAGAAGAGCTAGTTTCTGCCCTTGAAAATAAATAGGAATACTGTAATGTTCTTCTTTTGAATTTCCAGATATAGGAATACTTCTATTTAAAAAGCAATTACTTTTCTCAGAAAATGTTAGTAGAAAG
Source organism: Eptesicus fuscus (assembly GCF_027574615.1). Lineage (NCBI taxonomy): Eukaryota > Metazoa > Chordata > Mammalia > Chiroptera > Vespertilionidae > Eptesicus > Eptesicus fuscus. The sequence continues at coordinate 50,551,191 of NC_072478.1, read as the reverse complement.
GAACCATAAAATTTTTAATTCAGTTTCTTCATTATGCAAGTGAGAAGAGAGTTCACTTAGTAAACTTGGGGGGAAATGGGAATGGAGCCCCATTTTCCCAGATATTTTATTCTCCTTTAGCTGCCTTAACTTTCTTCTTCAGCTAACAAGAATCTCTGCAGACAAAGAAAAGGTTTATTTAACTAATGGACAGAGGAAAATACAAGTTAATAAATGGTTTATTTGTAATAAATTTGCTTTGTTCCTGATCTAGAAAATGTCATTATAGAGAAGGAAATTTTAAGTGTGGTTTGCAAAAATTCAAGATGCATCACATATCAGTTCATGAGGATTGTAATATTGTATTTTAGGGGCAGATAGGAGTTTTCTTACATTCCCTGAGATTCATTACTTCAGACACTACAAGAAAAGGTGAATGTCTTTATGGTAAATGGAATTGATTTATGGCAATAGAAAGAATTAGAATCTGGAAAGATTATATGAAACCTTTAAATTTAGTTTCACTTTTAGATCTGTTAACTCATTTATAGTCTATTTTTGATCCTATATCTGAAATGAGTCATAAAGCTTCATTATTTTCCTGTGTTTTTCTTCCTTTATCTTTGTTTTTTTAATCCTCACCCGAGGATTGATTTTTTAGAGACAGAGGAAAGGAAAGAGAGAGAGAGAAAACATCAATGTGAGAGAGAAACATAGAACATTTGCCTCCCTTACTCACCCCACCAGGGATCCAACCTGCAACCTAGGTATGTGCCCTGACTGGGAATTAAACCTGCAACCTTTTAGTGCTCAGAATGACACTCGAACCAACTGAGCCACCCAGTCAGGGTCTTTGTCTTTTTAAAAAATAACATATGGCCGAAACCGGTTTGGCTCAGTGGATAGAGCGTCGGCCTTTGGACTGAAAGGTCCCGGGTTCGATTCCGGTCAAGGGCATGTACCTTGGTTGCGGGCACATCCCCAGTAGGGGGTGTGCAAGAGGCAGCTGATCGATGTTTCTCTATCATCGATGTTTCTAACTCTCTATCTCTGTAATAAAATCAATAAAAATATATTTAAAAAAATAACATATGCCAGACATACAAAATAATAAACATAATGCATATTTAAGTTATAAAGCATAATAATATAATAAACATCTGTGACCCCACCTTTCAACCTAAGAACTCGAATATTACCAATAATGTTATATCTTCCTATTCCTTCCCTAACCTATTCCCTTACACCCCTGCCCCATACCTTATATTTTTTTCATTCTCCTGTTAAAGGACATTTGTATTGTTTCTGTGCCTGCTATGAATATTCCTGCCTTGCCTCATATGGCATTGTGAGTGTTCAGCTTTCTAAATTAAAGCCAAATTGTTTTCTAATGTGGATGTACCAATTTACATTCCACCAGTAATGTACTCAGTTCCCTATGAGCCACAGTCACTCCAAAGTGAATAAAATGGTATTCTTTTGTGTGTTCTTCATTTTTATTTCCCTCATTATTTATTGACCACATATATTTCTTCCAGTATAAAATACCAATTCATACCTTTGCCCATATTTCTATTGGGTTGTTTGGGATTGTTTTTTTTGTTTTGTTTTTTAATTGATTTGTAGGCGTTCTTTATGTATTTTTGTACTAATCCTTTTTTGTTTATGTGTTATATATCTTCTACCATTTATGACTTGAGATTTTTACCCTCTTGACAATGGTTGTTGACAAACAGAAGGCCTTAAACTAGTTTAAGTTATCAGTCTTCTATTTGTTAGTGCCTTTTGCATCCTATTTAAGAAATCTTTTCAAAACCAAGGTTGTAAGATTTTTCTACAAGTTTTAGATTTTTTTTTTTTTCATAATTCCAAATCCACCTGGAACTGGTTTATTTATATTATGTGAATTAGGAATCCAGTTTTCTCTCCAGGTAGTGAGTGAATAACCATTGTCTCCCCCCACCACACACACACACAGATCTTTTCCCCATTTTATTGTTTATTGTCTTACTCAATTGTAAGAATTCCTTATAATTTGTAGTATCAGATTCTTTGTCTTATACATATCTTGCAAATATTGTCTCCCAATATGTGGCTTGCCTTTTTATTTTTATAAATGTCTTTTGAAGAGAAAAATATTTTAATTTTGATGAAGTCCAATTTATTAATGTCTTTCTTTTATAATTTATGCTTTGTGTGTACTATTTTAAAATCTTCGCCAAACCCAAAATCATTAAGATTTTCTCCTATGTGTTTTTCTAGAAGTTTTATAGGTTTTTAGCTTTTTTTGTTGTTGTTGTTAATCCTCACCTGAGGATACTTTTCCATTGATTCTTAGAGAGAGTGGAAGGAAGTGGGGGAGGGACACACAGAGAAAGAGAAACATGAATGTGAGAGAGACACATTGATTAGTTGCCTCCTGCATACGTCTGACCTGGGCTGGGGATTGAGCCTACAATCAAGGTACGGTGACCTTGACTGAAAATGAACCCAGGACCCTTTAGTCCATGAGCCAGTGCCATATCCACTGAGCCAGACCAACTAGGGCTGGGTTTTAGCTTTGACATTTAGGCCTTTAATCCATTTCAATCTAGATTCTGGAGATGTAGTGAGGTGTAAAGGTCAAGGTTCACTTTTCATGACTCAGTCCTTGGATCTCTTTTTGTCTATACACTCTCTTGATGAGCTTATTTAGTCACATGGGTTTGCATATCATCTGTATATTGAAGTACTATATTGACTTCCAGTTCACATTTCTGGACTGCTATCCTGAACTCTAATTCAGTTTCAGAAATATAGCTACCTAGTCAGCATTTCCCTGGGTGTTCCCTGGAAGGCATCTGAAACTGAGCTCTTCATATCCACCTTTCCCTCCTCCACATCTGGCCTTTTTTATTGTGCTGAGGTAAACTGATCAATTTCTATCTTTGAAAAGGAAAGAACTTGGTATTTCTTCTTTCATACAACACTTCTCACGCACTCGGGACACCAGATGAGTGGGCTTTCCCCCACGCTGACTGATTCTCTGGATGCCAGCTGGGTGTCCTACAATTCAATTCAGTTCTGACACTGTGGACTCTACCACCATCACCACCTTCAGACACCAATTGAATTCCACTTGTTTTCACTTGTTTTTCTGATGGACTGGCTATAAATCAAAGGTTCCCACAACCCCTCCTCGGATCCAGTCACTTGCTAGAGTGGCTCACAGAACTCAGGAAGACAGTTTTCCTACTAGATTCCCAGTTTATTGCAAATATTAAAGGCTACAGATGAACAGCCAGATGAAGAGATACTAGGACATAAGGCAGTGTTTGTGCGGGTCCTGAGCACAGACCTGCTGTCCGTGGAGCATGGGGGGCATGCTGCCCTCCTGGCACGTGGGTGCGTTCCTCAGCCCAGAAGCTCTCCAAACCCTGTACTTTAGGGGGTTTTGTGGGGCTTCATTACATAGATCTATTGATTAAGGCATTGTCCCTTGGTAATTAGTTCAGCCTGTAGCCCTCTCACCGTACGCACTTTATGATAATGAGATGTTTGGAAAGTCCCTAGAGAACCACAGGATGAGGTTTGGTTGCCACCAATCTCATTATCATAAAGTGGGGCACGGTTGAAAGGGCTCATGATGAACAACCAAAAAATACTCCTTTTAGCTCTGGAGTTGTTTCAGATGTACACCAAGAGACCAAGTATCATAACAAAAGATGTTCCCATCCTCTTATCATTTAGGAAATTACAAAGGTTTTAGGAGCTATGTTCCCGGAGTGAGGATGAAGATCAATTATATTTTCCTTATTATAAACCACAGTATTACAATCTTACAAATTCCAAATCAGTGGGCTCTAAATAAATGAAATTTTGTTTCACTAACTAAGAAAAGTCAGTGTTGTTTGAAGATTTGACTGTCAAATAAGTAACCTTGGATTTCACTGAAATTGAATGAGTACTATTCTGTGTCAGACAGTGTGCTGGGTAGTATCCCATTTCATTTAACCCTTACAACAGCACAAGAGATTCAGTTGGTAATGGCATCCCTGATAAACGGATAAAGACCTTGGCCAATGAAGTTAGAAGTAACCTGTGCCTGGTGTCACAAAGACACTAGAAAGTGGTACAGCTAAGATTGGCACACACTCCCCTCTCCTATGGGCTTTCATCCCCCCAGGAGGGCAAGCGCTTGCTTCTCAGGCCTCATTTTCTAATGTTACATGGCTGAGCTTACTTTTATTTGTTTAAAAAACAAAAACTAACTTACTAAATTTGGAGATCTAATGGGCTCTACTATGTAGTTCATGAACTGAGCAGCATCCCATCTAGCAACTAGGAGGCCATTCAAGTGGGTTGTACAAAATGGAAGGATTTTGTAGGCAGAGTTTGGGACTAATAATTAAGAGTAAATTATTTCTGGCAAGGACCCTTTCTTTTAGGGAAAGTGGGGGGGCGGTCTTATCAGGCAGAACACCTCACTAGTGTGGATCAGGAAATTCCAGGCTGATTGGTTTAAAATTCCATCCTGGGAGAGGCTGAAACTGCAGGTAGGTTAGGTTTTGCATCTAGCGTAAGTGACAGTCATCTTGGGCCTGTGGTTTTTCTTTTTAATACATTGTAGAACAGTCCCAGGGGTGTGGATTTTGAGAGGAGTGATTCTCTGGGGCCATTGTAATAGTCCACTGTAATGGGATGCTTCACTCATCTCCTAAATTGCCATCCAGAAAGCTACTTTTCCTGTGATTGTCCTGTTTCCTTAGTAAGTGTCCCTAAGTTGAGGTTCACCATCCTTTGATGTCTATACTTGGTATGGAGTGTATGTCACATAGTAATTTGTATATAATTTTTCCTCTTCAGTATTTGATTTTTGAATATCCTTAGTTTGAGAGGGTATTTAATGATATTTTTTAATTAATGCCCTCAACAATGTTTGAAAATGGCAAACAGAGTACAGGCATGCCTTGGAGATAATGCAGTTTCAGTTACACACCACTGCAATAAAGCAGGTTGTAATCTTTTTGCTGGTAGAGGATCTTGCTTTCAGTTTGTAAAATACGCAACATCTATAAAGTGCAATAAAGCTGCCCATAATAAAACAAGGTATTCCTGTACATATTTAGCTTCTTAAACTGGTCTGTCCCCTGTAGGGAAATTAAAAGTCATCAAAGGCTCAGACCCTGCAAGACAGTGTACAGTAGGTATACGTGAACTACTTTGCATTATTAAAACAGCTTTTCCTGAGGAGAGAGAGATTATGTGAGACAGTCCGTTGTCATTGGTGTTAATGCGTGGTCTTGTACTCTGCCCTGTTCACAGGTGAAAGTATTGCACAACCAGCTGGTCCTTTTCCACAATGCCATCGCCGCCTACTTTGCTGGGAACCAGAAGCAGCTTGAACAGACCCTTAAACAGTTCCACATCAAGTTGAAAACGCCTGGAGTGGATGCCCCATCTTGGCTTGAAGAACAGTAAAATCACTCCTGCAAACAAAAACAAACAAACAAAGGAAAGTCACATGGTTCTATTTCTAAACAAACCTAATAAGAATGAAGCACAGTTGGGAGAAGAGAGACAGGGTGACAACCATTGTAGAGATTCTCACACAAACAGCTTTAATTTTTCCCTTTTTCATACTTTAACAATTGAACTGTTAAATTTGATGGGAAGGTGGGCGGTTTTAGCGAAACATAATTTCTATAATCTGAACACAATAATTTTTCTTTTTGAGAAGTCCTTTTGTATTGTAAGGATTGATGGCTATTTCTGTAGTTTGAAAACATCTAATGTAGATTTGCACTGACCAGATCAAAATTCAAGAGTTTTGGTCCTGGGAATGAGGGCCAGTTGTAACTTTTCCAAAGGGAGGTTTACATGATTTGTATCAACATCAGATATTTTATATATGATTATATTAAACATCTTTAAGAGATTCATTTTCATGTATTGTCTTAAAGAAAGAAGAGACTATTTTGCAGAGTAAAATTATTTGGTATTCCTACCGCATCCACGATAGGCTGGCAGCCGCTCTAATGAATGACTGATTAGCTTGTGGAGTTTTGGCAAATACCTTTTAAAAATGAATCAGTACCATTGTACTTTTGTTTAGACTTTTTTTTTTTAAGATGCAGGAATCACACTAATTTCTATGAGGCTTTTGAGCTTATGAATATGTATCATCCAAAGTCAGAGGGTGGTTATGTTAGCAGTCTTTTGATTCATAATGAAACCTGCTTAAGAAAATAAAATTTTTTGACAGGTGGACTTGGGAATAGAAATTCTTGATGGTTTCTAGAGTAGAAATCTGTGCTCAGAAAGCTAGTTTTTGGGTAAAATCTATTTTGACAGAAGTGAATTCATAGACAGCTTTCATTGACTTCCATATGTAACAATACCGGTTAAGCCTTAAATCACAGATATGTGCCTTCTCAGATACAGTAATTCTCATTCAACCAATGTACAGAATCCATAAGGAAATCCCTTTCAGATAATGTCTGACCTGTATGTTCCTTCTTTGGAAAGGAGCACTGTGTATAAATGTTGGGTTTCTTTGTACGCATTAAACCACATTTAGGGCTTAAGGTGAAATCAACTTTTGAATACACTATTTGGTTTTTCTTCATTCCTTTTATGGAATGGGGAGACAGGAGTTTTTTCATGAGTAAAGGAAAGGCAGTGTGGGGCAGAGTGGTGGTAAGAAGAAGGGGGACTGGAAAGGCCAGCACTAGTCTAGTTGCTCAGCACTGTTGGTTTTGTGTTCCTGTGGTTGGCCTGTCCACTGTGTGGTTCAATCAGTAATGTAATCCTTTTTCAGTATAAGTTTTCTTGATTTTTGTCATAGACATAAATTAATATTTTGAGAGGGATTCCTTCACCTGTTCTTTTGTGTCGAAATGAAGTACTTAAAATTACTGTTATATATGAACTTGTGGACTGTAAGATTTGTTATATATGTTCAAATGCCTTTTAGCTGGCTTTTTAAATAATATGCCTGTTTTCAGTGCTTAATACAATGTAATGTGATTGTAAATCATAAACCTATTTTAAATCATTCCCTCCTGTATATTTGTACTCTTGAGAGCCTTATTTTATTCTTCCAGCAGAATTACTACTTGTGATAGTTCATTTACATTCCCCAGAATGTGCCTCTGGTGTGAATTTTGTATTCTTATTAAAAGTGTTTGCTGCAGTACCTTGTTCCTCTGGCTCTTCATCATTTAAAATAAGAAGCAACTTTTGGAAATTCTGAGGACATATTATTAGGTGTTTCTGTAATTGTTTTATCTCAGTAACTTATTTTTTTCCCCTCAATTGAAATCTCTTTAGGGAGAACATGCCCACTCTTACCACATTTTAATAACAATTATAGTAGCTAAGGAATTAAGTAGTTTCATGGGTTGATGATTTTTCAGAATAAACTAAAGAATTAGTGATTCAGAGACATGGGTACATGTGCAAAAGAAATAAGTAAATTAACATAGCCTCTTTGTTAGGTAATTCGTATTCATTGTAGAAAAAAATAGAAATTAATTTCAAAATATAAAGATAAAATAAATCACTTGCCAAGTTAGTAAGTACTGCATGAAACTACCTAACTCTCCTGAAGTTAGATGTTTTAGTTAACAATTATAAAGTTAATTTGAATGTGCATACATTCATCTTTGTATTCTTACCTGGTTATTCCCTTGGTTGGATGCTTAGAAGTAAAAATGAGCCCTCAAAATATATACGAACTTTTAAGACTATGTTATATATTGCCAGTTGGCTTTCAAGAAAGAGTTTGCCAATTTACACCTCCAAGAGCATATACATGTCCCTGGTTAGCATATTTTTAAAGCCAGTATGCATAAAAGGGCATAATGCTTGTAATCAGCAGAACAGCACTTTACAAATGTTTTAAGTAGAAAGGGAAAAGCAGCCAAGAAGATAAGGCTGAGCAGTCAGGATTTGGGGAATTGTGGGGTATGGGACAGAGAAATAGCTGGTTTTTCTCTTATTAGAGTAGACATTCAAGAAAAAATTGCACTTGAAGAGACAACACAACAATAGCTGTCCAATGTTAGTGAATCCAAATTATACCAATTTTTTTCAAATCAGCAAAAAATATATCTTTTGGTATGCCACAGAATTTTAGTAATTAGTTTGTGTGTGTCATGAGATGGAAAAGGTTGAAAAATCGCTGCCATAGACTGAAATAGAAGGTTTCTTAGAGATTATCTGATTGACATTCTTTTTTGCAGATGAAGACATGAGGGCCTGGCAAGTGCCTCAGTTGCAGACTCGATTCCCCGGCCCTGGTTGGGGCACATGCGGGAGGCAAGCCATCGATGTGTCTCTCTCACATCAGTGTTTCTCTTTCTTTGTCTCTCCCCATCTCTTCCACTCTATAAAAATCAAAGGAAAATATCCTCAGGAGAGGATTAACAAAAAACAAACAAAAAAAAGTGTTACTTCTAAACTTAAATACAATGTATATTCAGTGTCTTCTAAATTGAAAAAAAAAATAAATAATTCATTCACCCCCAAATGGAATAATAGTATTAGCTACATTTCAAAGTATTCATGTAGCAAAGTGTTCATCCTTTCAATCCACTCACCTTTAATTTAGAGTATTCTGAAAAAGAAATCCCATCAAGGGTGAAAAAGATAAAGGGGTTAAGTAAAAAAAAAAAAAAAGCTCATAGACACAGACTACAGCATGGTGATTACCAGAGGTGATTACCAGAGGTGATTACCAGACTACAGCATGGTGATTACCAGAGGGAAAAGAGGAGGGTAGGAGGAGATATAAGAGAATCCTATATATCCTATATAATAAAAGCATAATATGCTAACTAGACCGGATGTCCTTCCGGACAAAGCCGGGGCTGTGAGGGCCGAGGCAAAGGCAGCCGCTGTGGCGGTGGGGGCCAAGTCCCTTGCACGGATTTCGTGCATCGGGCCTCTAGTAAAGAATAAAGGGGGCTAAATGGTGACTGAAGGAGTTGGACTCAATATACAATATAGAGATGATGTATCATAGAATTGTACACCTGCAACCTGTGTAATTTCATTAACCAATGTTATCCTAATAACTTCAATAATATTTTTAAAACAAAATTAATCTTCATAGTCCATGGACATGGAATATATTTCCATTTATTTCTCTATTCTTTCATTTCATCAATGTCTTATTTTTTTATTGTATAGATCATTATGTTGCTTAAATTTATTTTCAAGTATTTTATTGTTTTTATATCATGAATGGAACTGATTTTATTATATCTTTATCTGATAGTTTTAAGCATGCAAATACACAACTGACTTGGTTTCTTGTTTTGTATCCTACAACTTTACTGAATTTTTTTATTCATTCTAATAGTGTTTGGTGGAGTCTTTGTGATTTTTTTACATATAAGATTATTTCATCTGCAAAGAGATCATTTAACTTATTCCTTTCTAATTTTCATGCCTTTTTTTTTTTTTTTTTCTTGCCTGATTGCTCTCACTAGGACTTCTAGGGTGATGTTGAATAGGAATATGAGAGTGATTACCCTGGTCTTGATCCCGACCTTAGAAGAACAGCTTCCAAATTTTCTCCATTGAGCATGGGCTTTGGGCTTTCATGTATGACATTTATTATGTTGAGGTATATTCTTTCCACAATTTGTTGAGAGTTTTATCATGAAAGAATATTGAAATTTGTCAAATGTTCCTTTCTCCATCTTTTATTTCCATGATTGTGATTTATCTTATTTATTGATTTGTGTATCCTGAACTATTCTTACATCCTCAGAAAGAATTCCTTTTGATCATGGTGCATGATACTTTCAATGTACTACTGAATTTTGGTTGCTAATAAAAAAGAAAAATGATGTGAACCCCAAAAGTGTTACATAAAGTAAAATTATGTATATTGAAAGCTAAAGATAAATGTCTTTTAATCATGGGACTGTTGACTTGAAGAATAACGTATCTACCTCAAAATGTGCCCAGGGTCCTTTAGTCTTCACTGGAGATGACTAAAGGTGTGAAAAAGAAGAGTAAATGATTATTATTATTATTATTATTATTGTTACTTTTAGAGGAAGAGGGAGAGAGAAACATTGATCAGTTGTTGCCTCCCGTACACACCCGACCTACAACCTTGGTATGTGCCCTGACCAGGAATCAAATCTGTAACCTTTCGGTTTACAGGGCAACTCTTCAACCAACTGACCCACACCAGCCAGGGCAAAAGCAAATTATTTAAATTGCTAGGTAATTGCAACATTTGTATATAATCTGTGCTAATTTTTGTGAAGTATTAAGAATGAGTTATTTTGTAATAATATTCCTATATATCTTCTGTCAGTAGCTCATTTTTTTTTTGAAACTTTTGGGTTGCCTGGGAGAGTTGAGACCATCTGAGAGCCTTCATCAGTAAATTTCATCAGCAAAATTTAGGCATTTAAAATCTGATTCCCTCTGTAATATTACAGATTATGATATTGGCAAAGACTATCCAGCTCTGAATAGGCTATTTTCTGATCAAAAAACCAGTAATAGCCCTGGCCAGTTTTGCTCAGTGGCAAAACTGAGGGTTCGATTCCCAGTTAATACCTTGGTTGAAGGTTTGATCCCCCATGCAGTGGGGGCCATGTGGATGCAGGAGGCAACCAATTGAGCTCTCACATCAATGTTTCTCTCTCTCTCTCTCTTCCCATCCTCCTCCCTTCTACTCTCTCTCTAAAAAAAAAAAAAAAAAAATACCCTCGGGTGAGAATTAAAAAAAAAAAAAAAAAAAGACCAGTAATTTTTGGCATTAGTTCAAAGCTTCTCCAAGGGCCACAGGTCCTTTACTATTTTTACAATATAGCAAGACCTATTAAGATAGAACGACAATACAAACAATTTTCCTTTTTTGAGGACTTTCATTAAATCCTGTTCTTTGCTCCCACTTGAAGGTTTCCTGCTCAGCAGGTTCCTGGCATCAATAGGCCTTTATAATAAATTGCCAAGTGGTCCTCGTAATGTACAGCAAACTATGAACTTCAGCTTTGTTTTTGCGAAATAAAGGTCGACTCTTTGTAGTTATATAAATGGAGAACTACTTGTTATTCTGGCGTTAACTCTGATACAGAAAGAGGAGACTGTTCATATGAGGAAGGGAAATGAGACCCAGTCTGAGAGCTGTAACTCCATTTCTGTGCCGTTCATTGATTAATATACTATCAGAGCTGGGAATTTCATAACATTTTTACAAATGGAACTTTCACAAATAAAACCAGTTTGTCTTGTTTGGGCCTAAGATAGGCTTTGTCATAAGCACCCTCGGTCAAAGATGGTGACCTTTCTGTAACTATGGTTTATCATGAATTGTTGACGAGGAGCAAGATACCATTTTGTTGATCTTAAACAAAAGTAACTTTCCATGACAAACTTGCATATTCCTTGCTGTGGGTACAGGTGTATGTGTTTGTATCAATATCTTAGGGGTGGAATGTGCACCTTGCTGGCATGGGGGCACATGAGGAAGAAAAATGTAAACCATGTTAGTCTTCACCACATCTTGGAGCCTTAATTATTGAAGTTCAACTTGAATAAGCAAACTTGCCCTGGCTGGTGTGGGTTCCGTTGGTTAGTGTTATCCTGTACACCAAAAAGTCGCAGGTTTGATTCCTGTTCAGGGCACATACCTAGGTTGCTGGTTCCATTCCTGGTTGGGGCATGTGCGGGAGGCAAGCCTTTCTCGATCTCAATCTCTCTCTCCCCACCCCTCTTCCTCCCTCTCTAAAAATCAATTTTAAAAAACTCTCACTGTAAAAAGCTTCCCCCCCCCCCCAATGGGAAGTTTTAAGGGGTAGAGAAAGAGAACTATCTTTAATCTGGTTGGCCTTGCTGAAAGTATTAAAATTAAGTTTTTAGAATAATGAATAAAGTCCTCAAATTATTTATAGATGTGAATTTATTTTTATTCTCCCCTAAATGATTTCTAAGTCTATATTAGGAAGCTTTTTATGAAAAACTCCAGGTGAAATGACATGATGTCTGCAACTTCTAAATGGTTCAGCAAAAATAAACATGTTCATACACACGCGGGGAGAAAGCTGGCAGAAAGGAAGAAAAGGAAGGAGAACCATGTCTTCAATGTGGCAATACATTAGCAATTGTTAAAATAGGAGGCTGGATGTGTGGGGTTTCACTGTACTAGTCCCTAACTTGGCCTTCTCTGAAAGTTTTAATAATAATAATAAAAAAAACACTAGGATATTTGATCCAGAAATGCAGGTAGGATCCTGTTAAGTTTTCCTTCTTGCTCCAAGATGGCAATCCAGCGTTTTGGTCCAGCCAGTGACACCACTCACTTCACTCCTGCCGATACCAAAACCGCTCCTCTAGCACAAGCATGTCAAACTCAAAAAGGCTAACAACAGGCCAAATAAACAAGGCTTGTGCCCCGTAGGCTGCGAGTTTGACATGCTTGCTGTAGCATGTGAAAGAAATTAGGTTGTACTTGGAAACACAGAAATTCAGGAAAGTGTCAATTGAACCATTTCTGTTCTTCAGTAAAGATTACAGAAACGGCAACTGAAGAAGCAGAAATAGCGTAGGATATGAGACTAGTTAGAAAAAAGTCATGTAGGAAAACATGCAATCACTAAACTGAATTTTCCCCCTCTTTCCCCTCAACTTTTTAAATGGCTTTTAAAACTATCAGAGGAGTTAAGCGCAAACATAAAACACAAGTTTATTTTAGCTCAAATACCAATGGTTTCTTCTGTCTCACTTTTCCTCCCTCTTCTCATAAATAAGCGTATACTATTCTGTACTCTAAATTTCTTAAAATGTAGCTGCTTATTGATTCATTTATAATAATTTAGACTACTTAAAATATATTTGTACATTGGTAATTTTTAATAACTGTTATTCTCAATCTAAAAAGGTATTTTGTGAATTGGCCAAATTTTCCTTAATCTACACTTCTTAATAAATTAGATTAAATCTTTCAAAAACTCCCCAAATAAATAATGGCTGTTTACATTGTTCTCAAATTCTCTAGTTCCTATTCCCTCACCCCTACCTTAGGTCAGAAAAAGGAAAACCCAGTGGATTAAATTTTTCTAACTACTTTACATAAATAACAAAAGCAGCAAAAAAGCCTAGGCCATGTTTTGAGAATTGAGTTTTTACCATGGCAATGGTTACTATATAATTTCTGGTACTATCAAGTGACTTGAGAGAAAAAAAAACTAAGTTAAATGGTCATGAGTATTTGCTGAATGACTGGTCAGCTTACCCGTGTTGACTTTCATCACCTGATTCCACTACACACTCAAGAGGTTCAGATAGTCCCTGAAGTGGGTCTAACAGTTTCTTCTTGGATTGGTGTTGGCCACCGGAGAAGGCCAGACCCTTAAAATTTTTTTTTTAATTACAATTGACATTCAATATTAGTTTCAGGCATACAACATAGTGGTTAGACATTTACCTAACTTATAAAGTGATCCTCCCGATAGGTCTTACACCCGCCCACCTGACACCATATAGAGTTATTGCAATACTATTGACTATATTCTCTAAGCTGTACTTTACAACTCTATGATCATTTTGTAACTTCTAATTTACATTTCTTAATCACTTCGCCTTTTTCACTCAGCCCCTCAAAACGCCTCCATCAGTTTGTTCTCCGTATCTATGGGTATGTTTCTGTTTTGTTTACTGGTTTCATTTCTTAGATTCCACATATAATTGAAATCATGTGATAATTGCCTTTCTCTGTCTGATTTATTTCACTTTGCATAATTCTCTCTAGGTCCATCCATGTTGTCACAAATGGTAAAATTTCATTCTTTTTATGGCCAAGTAATATTCCATTTTATGTATGTACCACATCGTCTTTCCATCCATTCCTCTTTTGATTGGAGCATTTAATTCATTTACATTTAAATAATTATTGATAGGTATGTAATTACTGCCATTTTATTAATTGTTTTCTGATTGTTGTAGTTCTCAGTTCCTTTCTCATTCTCTTGCTCTCTTGTGTGTTGATGACTTTCTATAATGTTGTGTTTAGATTCCTTTCTCTTTATTTCTTCTATATCTCTTGTAAATTTTTGGTTATGGTTACTATATGCTTCATATAGTACCAAATTATGTTTATAGCAGTCTATTTTAAGTTGATGGTCACTTAATAGAGAAGAACAGAACTTTAATTCATCACTTAGATTTCCGATAGTCTTTTAAAAAGTAGTCTGTCTTTTATGTAATCTAAACTTTATTTCTCTAAAAAGGCTCACTATATTTTCTTCCAAGTTTAGTTAGCATTTTTCCCCAATTAAACCAGCCACCATAAAAATAAATTATTTAGAAATTGCAAATGAACAGCTAGAAGTCTAATGATTTTTTTTATTAGACCTTTCCTAAATTTACAAGGGAAGGGAAAGTAAAGTATATTAAAGCTTCGTAGCAGGCTATGGTCCTAACTTGCCTCTTTGTCCTTTAAAAAAAAATGCAGTGACATAAGAGACCGTTGTGCCGTCTTTGGATTTTCCAGCTTTTGGAGTCACTGTGTACTCATCACCAGAGCAATGAAAACGAGTCTTCTTTTCCCCAAGACACAAGTAGCTTCAGTTCAAGCCCCTCCAGACTTCCTTGCCAGTGACCTCCACACTGACCTTGAATTATTCTAGGAAGAACTCTGCCTGTTTAGCCCTTTTCACTCATTTTTATGTGAATTTCTGTTCACTAGCAGTGAACTGAGACCACCTAATTAAGAAAACTTCATTCATGATTCATTTAATTTCCAGTGTGCTGACTTTTCATTACTTCAGTATCTTTTGTCCTTATAGTAGCCCCTTTGGCATCTTGTCCGCCTGGTCTACGGAAGCAATTTACCCAAGCAATGAGAGAGCCAGATGACTGACCAAGGGCATGCTTACTTTTTGAGATCAGGAATCCTCACCCCTTTGGTGGAGTCCTAAAAGTAGAGGGTCTACCTGCTTCGCTTCTCAGTCCTCTGGATCCAATTCCAGAAGAGAGGCTTCAATCCCAACTACTCTTCCTCCCAAAGAGTGTAACAGCTGGAGGTGTTTTTCAGGCCAGCACGGGACTGCATTGCTGTGGGTCGAGCTTTGGCATGTCTTCTGAAATGCTTCCCTCAACTGGCCTGTGCACGCCTACGTGTCTTCCATTCACCGTAAATGTTATGCCGTGTGGCTGTTGTCACGTGCTCTTAGGGCCTGCTTCCCAGAGCTTGACTCTCATCTGGCGGGTTCCCTTCTGGACCACAGAAACTTCCCGGGGGCAGAACCGTCTTGACATTTCTGTAGCCCTTCCTGTGCCTTATGCATAAAGCCTTTCAGTTATGTCAGTGATGATGATGATCATTGCTGAGGCCTCTAGCTCTGAAGGTCTAGAGGCCCACGGGTATCCCTCGCTGGTGATGAGGACCAAGTTAAGTTTGGCAGACGCAATGACTAACCGTGGTCAGAGCCCAGGAGTAGACACTACTGAGATAGGAAGATGAGTAAGGCAGTGCTGCCCTCAAACCTTTTGCTTTAATGTAGGCTATGCAAATCCTGGAATGGATGGGGGAGGGGAGGGGAGGGACCAGTACTCAGACATGCTCTTAGTGGCTGAGTGTGGAGGCAGCCAGCCTTAGGCTCCAAATTGGAATGTCTTGTGCATGTATGTAGGGGGGGGGGAGGGGGCGAGGGGAGCAGAAGGCTGCATTTTACCATCTTACCATGGCACTTCGGTCCGTGGAAATGGTCCTATCCATGTTGTCAAACAATCTCACATAAACCAAATCTTAAATATAGTACAATATTATTTCTTTGTAGGCTTTGGATCTTAATTTGTCTTTTTTTTTTTTCTCGCCAGCAATCTAACAGAATGTTTGATTCCTTTTTACCCAGTAGCACTAGCTAGTTGTACAAAGAGGCAGAATTTGTCCATAGCTTCTAGGTCATCAGAGGAGAATCACTGGTCAGAAGATTTAGCAGTTTAATATATGACCTTAGTTTCCCCAGGGTGCTCCCATTTTTGAGAAGGAAAAGAAATGACTCACCAGTCACCTAGCTGCTCACATGTGTGGGTTATAACTAGGCACTCAAGGAGCGGGTGCAGGAGTGTTTCATGGTCAGGTCACCCTGGGGAGCCTTGGAATCTGCAAAATGGCTTTCTGGAATTTGAGAACAATTCCTGTAAAGTCTCTTACTGCGGTTTTGATTATTGCAGCCTGTGGAAATCAGCTTATTTTGACAGGGAAGACGCTCCATGGGGGGAAAAAAAAGTCTTTGCTGGTTATCACAAGAATCTTGGAAGTAGAATAACATGTGACTTCTGTTAAAAATCTGGATGTTAATAAAAATGGGGGGGGGGTGAATCATAATCTCCATGACTTCCCCTTTGCCCCCTATGACCTTATTCCTGTTCCAGCCTTCTGAATTAGCCCCTCTGATTTCTTTATGGTGCCTCTACCCAGCCTGTCACACAGGACAAAGGTCTTGGAACCATCAGGTGACTTCTGTAGACCCTGTACAATGAGCACAAGGATCACAAGGGGCCCCCCTTTTTTATGAGGCTTCTGTGCAGTGGGGCTGGTGAACTACAATTCCTTTCCTCCCCTTCCTTCCCCTAGACAAGGTCTGACCTGATTATGCCCAGCAGGCAAGCAGGCACCTTTGCAAATTAGTCTTCTTATTGAGATAAACTGTAAAGAGCAC